>NW_022265886.1:174098-179098 GCF_002021735.2 Oncorhynchus kisutch | reverse complement strand
GCGCGTAAACAGAAATCACACACACTTTTAATGTGTGCTACACCACGCGCGTAAAAACACACACACACAGAGAAAGAGATTAAGAACACCTACTTTGGGTTTGTGCTATTCCAGAAGACGCTATGTCTCTCTGCGGAGGCGAACCACGTTCCGAAGCTCACAGCCAGACACACCAGCCACACTAAATCCATAGCTTCGGATTTAGGACCAGAACAAAACGAAACACCAACAAATACTGTCAGTTACTGCAGAATAAGTCTGTGCAGGATGTGCACACTGTCAAAATAAATGTATGATAAGGGTGCTGGTCTATAGGTCCTGCTTTTCTGTAGGGTTGAGACCTGCTTCTATGGAGTTTAATGGTGGTTTGTATAGTTAAGACCGAGGCGCGTTGACTGTTTTGTCTAACGGAGCCACGCCTCTCCAGGTTGTATAGCCAATAGAAGCGGGAAAAACGCCCCGCTGCTCTGGCTATTCAACTAGAGACGCCATGAACACTTTATCCAATCTATATGATATTATCAAAGCCATGGACAGAAATATATAGGCCTATAGCTATGTTTGTGACATTGAAATGAATTCATGACGCACTCAAAATAGTTTTTGTGTTTCTTTTGTTGTGACCAAAAGTGTTTTCTTAGAATTTTAGTCATTAATGCAAAACTTGCTGATCCCCCCCCCCCCCTGATTAATTATAGACTCACATATTCAATAACATGAAAATGAGAAATAACAATACTATGGTATACTTGAGTGAATCTAATGTAATGTAAAAGTCTACCTAAAGGTTGTAGGAGAGCTGATCTGTGACTGTGTCTGTCAGTCAGATGTTATCCTATTGAATCATTAAGATGTTATCTGTGTAGCTAATCTTCTGGGTGCCCTGTAGCCATATAGTCTGCAGGCACACAGTGACTGTAAATTAGCAACACAAAGCTGCTCAAAATAATGCATTATAATACAGTATAGCCCACCTTTTTTTTATCCCACATTTAGTATTCACTTCGTTTGTGGCACTAAAAAACAAGACTGACAAAAATAAAAATGAGCATGTTGCAGGAATCGAGCAAGAATATCAGTAAATGTGCCAAACACACTGTGTTCTCTGCTAGTCCAGGCCTCCATGGGTTCAGGGGCTGACCAACAGGGGACAGGGACCAGGACAAGGCCCGGTGAGCAGGCTCAGAACTCCATTGTGTGTGTGTGTGTGTGTGTGTGTGAGTGTGTGTGTGTGTGTGTGTGTGTGTGTGTGTGTGTGTGTGTGTGTGTGTTCTCGACATAGTTTCCTATGACTAAAAAGAGCTTCTGGACATCAGAACAGTGATCCATAACTTCCATTTGGATTCAGATGTCTACTTCAACAAGTTGGCAGCTGTTAACATACTGCTCAGACCAGGCCCTAATCCCGGGACTCGAAAGAGGAAGAGACGCTGCAAAAGAGGCAAACAAGTGGGCACCCTGAGGAGACAAATAAACACCTGTACCCTCCATCATTTGCAAATAAATTCATTAAAAATCCTACAATGTGATTTTCTGGATTTGTTTTTCTAATTTTGTCTGTCATAGTTGAAGTGTACCTATGATGAAAATTACAGGCCTCTCTCATCTTTTTAAGTGGGAGAACTTGCACAATTGGTGGCTGACTAAATACTTTTTTGCCCCACTGTACAAAACTCTAGATCACCTTTACTCCACAGACAGAAACACATTCAAAACTCTATCTCGCCCTCCGTTTGGCATATCGGACCAGAACTCTATCCTCCTGATTCCTGCTTACAAGCAAAAACTGAAATAGGAAATACCAGTTCGATACGTAAGTGGTCTGATGAAGCGAACACTAAGTTACAGGACTGTTTCGCCAGCACAGACTGAACTATGTTCCGGAATTCATCTGATAAAATGGTGGTGTTTACCACATCAGTCACCAGCTTCATTAATAATTGCATCAATGACGTCATCCCCACAATGACCCAACGTACATATCCCAACCAGAAGCCATGGATTACAGGTAACATCCTCACTGAGCTAAAGACTAGAACTGCCGCTTTCAAGGAGCGGGACACTAACCCGGGAGCTTATAAGAAATCTCACTACGACCTCAGATGAGCCGTCAAAACGTCAATACAGGACTAAGATGGAATCCTACTACGCCAGCTCTGGCACTCGTTGGATGTGGCAGGACTTGAGTAAGGACTATAAACAGGTTAACATTCACATGGCCATGGGGCCAGATGGATCACTAGGATGCATACTCAGAGCATGCACTGACCAGCTGGTGTCTTCACGGACATTTTCAACCTTTCCCTGACCCAGTCTGTAATACCTACATGTTTCAAGGAGAACACCATAGTCCCTGTGCCCAAGAATGCCAAGGTAACCTGTCTAAATGACTACCGCCCGTGGCACTCACATCTGTTGCCCCAAAATGCTTTTAAAAGCTGTTTAAGGCTCACATCAACAACATCATTCCAGACACACTGGAGCCTTCTCCAATTCACATTCCACCCCAACAGATCCACAGGTGATGCAATCTCTATTGCACTCCGAACTGCCCTTTACTACCTGGGCAAGAGGAACACCTATGTGAGAATGCTGTTCATTGACTATAGGGCGGCGTTCAACACAGTAGAGCCATCCAAGCTCATCACTAAGCTCAGGACCCTGGGACTGAACAACTTCCTCTTCAACTGGATCCTGGACTTTCTGACGGGATGCACCCATGTGTTGAGGGTAGGCAACAACACATCTGCCACGATGACCCTCAGGGGGGCGTGCTTAGTCCCCTCCTGTACTCCCTGTTACCCATGACTGCGTGGCCAGGCACGACTCCTACACCATCATTAAGATTACTGACGACATGAAGGTGGTTGGCATGATCACAGACGACGATGAGACAGCCTATAGGGAGGAAGTCAGTGACCTGGCAGTGTGGTGACAGGACAACAACCTCTCCCTCAACGTTAGCAAGACAAAGGAGCTGATCATGGACTACAGGAAACGGAGGGCAGAACACGCCGCCATCCACAGGGCTGTAGTGGAGCGGGTCGAGAGCTTCAGGATCCTACACATCAATAAGGTATTAACATGGTCTACACACACCAACACATTCATGAAGAAGGCACGACAACGGCTCTTCCCCCTCAGGAGGCTGAACAGATTTGTAATGGGGCCTCAGTTCCTCAAAAGGTTTCACAGCTGCAGCATTGAGAGCATAGTGACTGGCTGCATCACCGCTTGGTATGGCAACTGCTTGGCATTCGACCGCAAGGTGCTACAACAGGGTAGTGCATTTGGCCCAGTACATTACAGGGGCCATGTTCCCTGCCATCTTTAAAGCCAAGTTATCATTGACTCAGTACTGTTACCCTGTGTATATAGCCAAGTTATCATTGACTCAGTACTGTTACCCTGTGTATACAGCCAAGTTATCATTGACTCAGTACTGTTACCCTGTGTATATAGCCAAGTTATCATTGACTCAGTACTGTTACCCTGTGTATATAGCCAAGTTATCATTGACTCAGTACTGTTACCCTGTGTATATACACATATTTCCCTCAGATTACACAGACCCACAAAGAATTAGAAAACAAATCCAATTTTGATTAACTCCCATATCTATTGGGTGAAATACCACAGTGTGTAATTACAGCAGCAAGATTTGTGACTTGTTGCCACAAGAAAAGAGTAACCAGTGAAGAACAAACAACATCGTGAACACACCCCATATTTTTGCTTATTTATTTTCCCATTTGTACTTTAACTATTTGCACATCATTACAACACTGTTTATAGACAGAATATGACAGTTGAAATGTCTCTATTATTTGGGAACTTGTGTTACTGTTCACTTTGTATTGTTATGTTTCCCAATGAAGCCCCTTTGAATTAAGGGAGAGAGAAAGAAAATGGGCTTTTTACCAAATTACCGTACAACAGACCATGTATTCACTCTGCACACCCTAATTGACAACCAAACAAACCAAAACAAAGGCAAAGTCTTCTCATGCTTTGTTGATTTCAAAAAAGCCTTCGACTCAATTTGGCATGAGGGTCTGCTATACAAACTGATGGAAAGTGGTGTTGGGGGTAAAACATACGACATTATAAAATCCATGTACACAAACAACAAGTGTGCGGTTAAAATTGGCAAAAAACACACACATTTCTTCACACAGGGTCGTGGGGTGAGACAGGGATGCAGCTTAAGCCCCACCCTCTTCAACATATATATCAAAGAATTGGCGCGGGCACTAGAAAAGTCTGCAGCACCCGGCCTCACCCTACTAGAATCCGAAGTCAAATGTCTGCTGTTTGCTGATGATCTGGTGCTTCTGTCACCAACCAAGGGGGGCCTACAGCAGCACCTAGATCTTCTGCACAGATACTGTCAGACCTGGGCCCTGACAGTAAATCTCAGTAAGACCAAAATAATGGTGTTCCAAAAAAGGTCCAGTCACCAGGACCACAAATACAAATTCCATCTAGACACTGTTGCCCTAGAGCACACAAAAAACTATACATACCTCGGCCTAAACATCAGCACCACAGGTAACTTCCACAAAGCTGTGAACGATCTGAGAGACAAGGCCAAAAGGGCATTCTATGCCATCAAAAGGAACATAAATTTCAACATACCAATTAGGATTTGGCTAAAAATACTTGAATCAGTCATAGAGCCCATTGCCCTTTATGGTTGTGAGGTCTGGGGTCCGCTCACCAACCAAGACTTCACAAAATGGCACAAACACCAAATTGAGACTCTGCACGCAGAATTCTGCAAAAATATCCTCCGTGTTTTTTAATTTTTTTTTTATTTAACCTTTATTTAACCAGGCAAGTCAGTTAAGAACACATTCTTATTTTCAATGACGGCCTGGGAACAGTGGGTTAACTGCCTGTTCAGGGGCAGAACGACAGATTTTGTACCTTGTCAGCTCGGGGGTTTGAACTCACAACCTTCCGGTTACTAGTCCAACGCTCTAACCACTAGGCTACGC
>NW_022265886.1:86598-169098 GCF_002021735.2 Oncorhynchus kisutch | reverse complement strand
TAAAAAAATGTGTTTTATTTGACTCTGGATATCTACAGGTTTAGTGCCCAGACATGGTCAAATCTGCTATCAGACTGACCTCACCTTGATATCTTGAGTCTTGGCAAGGCTGGTACTGTAGTGCCAAACTCCTCTAGCCTACGCTCTTAGAAAAAAGGGTTTCAAAGGGGTTCTTCAGCTGTCCCCATAGGATAATCCTTTTTGGTTCCAGGTAGAACACTTTTTGGTTCCAGGTAGAACCCTTTTGTGTTCCATGTAGAACCATCTGTGAAAACGGTTCTACCTGTTACCAAAGAGGGTTCTTCAAAGGGCTCAAGGAGACAACCAAAGACCCCTTTTAGGTTTTAGATAGACAGATTTTTTCTGAGATTGTAGTTAATACATGATTGGCTGACACCACATCATACCGGAGACAGCTATCAGAAATGGCAGTCTGTATTAACAACCGTTAATTGAGCCGTGCTGTTCTATTAGACCCCAATAAGACCTGCTGCTACCGTATGTAGACTATTGTAGACAGTACATGACACGTTTCTTTCATCAGGAAGACTGAACAGTAGAATGGGTTGTGTGGGTGCTTCTGATGGCTCTGCCGTGTTCCTGGTTTAATCATCTAGATCCAGTCTACAGTCTTTTAAAGACATTGAAGAGGCATGTTGTTGTTATTTACACTAATGTACCAGTAGAAACATTTAGTCAATGCTGTTCACGACTGATATTCAAACTGGGGTGTTAATGTTACAGATGTCTACAAAGACCTCTCATGGGTGTCACTGATATTCCCTACAGTAAATACATGCACAAATCTTGGTCCACCTCCAAACATAGCCCAGTCCATGCTCGTTCACACAACACAGACTGACAGTCATACCATTCAGCCTAACTAAGACTGCAGTATATGTAAAGGCCCTTTATAGAGCTTTTTTTTCAGACTGTGTCCTCTTCTTCTGTATTTCTCTTTCTCTTTCTCCCCTTTTCCTTTCCTCTGTTCACTCGCACTCTGGTTTTCTGCTCTCTCTCTCTCTCTTTCTCTCTCTCTCTCGCTCCCTCTCTTTCTCTCTCTCTCTTTCTGTCTTTCTCTCTCTTTCTGTCTTTCTCTCTCTCTCTTTCTCCCTCTCTCTCTCCCTTTCTCTTTCTGTCTTTCTCTCGCTCTCCCTCTCTCTCTGTCTGTCTCTCTCTCTCTCACTCTGCATTTCCCTCTGTCTCTGCCTCTCTCTCTGTCTCTCTCTCTGTCTCTTTCTCTCACTCACTCTCTCTCTCTCTCTCTCTCTCCCTCTCCATCTCTGTTGTTAGTTTGTTAGGCTGGTATATTGGCAGAGTGTATCTAATTGCGTAAGCATCCGATTGATTAAAAAGAACACACTCAGTCTACCACTTTCTCTGTGTCAGGGACTGTCCCTCTGTCCTTCTGCCCCCCCCGAGGGAATCATCTCCCCCTAGGCCCAGTGAACAGGGTGCTGTTCCAGCTCTGACTCTCTGGGAGTTTGTGTCAGAGGGAGTTTCTCTCTAGAAGACAAGTTAGCGAGATTCCAATCATGATTGATATGCACTGTGCAGGAGGTGTGTGTGTTTGCATGTTTATGCATGTGTGTGTGTGTTTACGTGTTTGTGTGTATGTGTATGCTTGGAACAGGCTGCTGTTGTCATGGCGAATAGAGGTTATGCCAGTGGGAGGTAACGATGTCTAGGGCATTACACACACACACACACACACACACACACACACACACACACACACACACACACACACACACACACACACACACACACACACACACACACACACACACACACACACACACACACACACACACACACACACACACAATTTGGGAGGTTTATCTTTGGCAGATGTATGTGTTCATCATGTTCCTGTTGTCTGTGGGATTCTCTACTGAACTGACAAATACTGATTTACTGTGGTTAGGTCACACTAGTTATACTGTTGGCCTGAAGACACAAGTTGACAGTGAAGGGTAGGGGAGGATAGGGAATGATAGTGGAGGATAGGGAATTATAGTGGAGGATAGTGAAGGATAGTGGAGGATGGTGGAGGATAGTGAAGGATAGTGGAGGATAGGGAATGATAGTGGAGGATAGGGAAGGATAGTGGAGGATAGGGAATGATGGTGGAGGATAGTGGAGGATAAGGAATGATAGTGGAGGATAGTGAAGGATAGTGGAGGATGGTGGAGGATAGTGAAGGATAGTGGAGGATAGGGAATGATAGTGGAGGATAGGGAAGGATAGTGGAGGATGGTGGAGGATAGTGAAGGATAGTGGAGGATAGTGGAGGATAGTGAAGAATAGTGGAGGATAGGGAAGAACATTGAAGGACAGTGGAGGAGAGTGAAGGATAGGGGAGGATAGGGGAGGATAGTGAAGGATAGTGGAGGACATTGAAGGATAGGGAATGATAGTGGAGAACATTGAAGGATAGGGAAGAACATTGAAGGATAGTGGAGGACATTGAAGGATAGGGAAGAACATTGAAGGATAGGGAAGAACATTGAAGGACAGTGGAGGATATTGAAGGATATGGAATGATAGTGGAGGATAGGGAAGAACATTGAAGGATAGTGAGGGTATTGAAGAATAGTGAAGGATAGTGGAGGATGGTGGAGGATAGTGGAGGATGGTGGAGGATAGTGGAGGACATTGAAGGATAGGGAAGAACATTGAAGGATAGTGAGGGTATTGAAGAATAGTGAAGGATAGTGGAGGATGGTGGAGGATAGTGGAGGTTGGTGGAGGATAGTGGAGGACATTGAAGGATAGTGGAGGACATTGAAGGATATGGAATGATAGTGGAGGATAGGGAAGAACATTGAAGGATAGTGAGGGTATTGAAGAATAGTGAAGGATAGTGGAGGATGGTGGAGGATAGTGGAGGTTGGTGGAGGATAGTGGAGGACATTGAAGGATAGGGAAGAACATTGAAGGATAGTGAGGGTATTGAAGAATAGTGAAGGATAGTGGAGGATGGTGGAGGATAGTGGAGGTTGGTGGAGGATAGTGGAGGACATTGAAGGATAGTGAAGAACATTGAAGGATAGTGAATGACATTGAAGGATAGGGAATGATAGTGGAGGATAGTGAAGAACATTGAAGGATAGTGGAGGACATTGAAGGATAGGGAATGATAGTGGAGGATAGTGAAGGATAGTGGAGGATGGTGGAGGATAGTGGAGGATAGTGGAGGATAGTGAAGGATAGTGAAGGATGGTGGAGGATAGGGAAGAACATTGAAGGATAGTGGAAGACATTGAAGGATAGGGAAGGATAGTGGAGGATGGTGGAGGATAGTGGAGGATGGTGGAGGATAGTGGAGGATGGTGGAGGATAGTGGAGGATAGTGAAGGATAGTGGAGGATGGTGAAGGATAGTGGATAGTGAAGGAAAGTGAAGGATAGTGGAGGATAGTGGAGGATACCGGAGGATGGTGGAGGATAGTGGAGGATAGTGAAGGATAGTGGAGGATGGTGAAGGATAGTGGATAGTGAAGGATAGTGAAGGATAGTGGAGGATAGTGGAGGATACCGGAGGACAGTGGAGGATAGTGAAGGATAGTGGGGGAAAGCGGAGGATAGTGAAGGATAGTGGGGGATAGTGGAGGATAGTGAAGGACAGTGGAGGATAGTGAAGGATAGTGAAGGATTGTGGAGGATAGTGAAGGAGGCTCCCGCGCTGAGGTCTGTTCAACGCTGGTCCGACTAATCTGATTCTACACTCCAAGACTGCTTCCATCACGTGGACTGGGATATGTTTCGTATTGCATCAAACAACAACATTGACGAATACGCTGATTCGGTGAGCGAGTTCATTAGAACGTGCGTTGAAGATGTCGTTCCCATAGCAACGATTAAAACATTCCCCAACCAGAAACCGTGGATTGATGGCAGCATTCGCGTGAAACTGAAAGCGCGAACCACTGCTTTTAATCAGGGCAAGGTGACCGGAAACATGACCGAATACAAACAGTGTAGCTATTCCCTCCGCAAGGCAATCAAACAAGCTAAGCGTCAGTATAGAGACAAAGTAGAATCTCAATTCAACGGCTCAGATACAAGAGGTATGTGGCAGGGTCTACAGTCCATCATGGATTACAAAAAGAAAACCAGCCCCGTCACGGACCAGGATGTCTTGCTCCCAGGCAGACTAAATAACTTTTTTGCCTGCTTTGAGGACAATACAGTGCCACTGACACGGCCCGCAACCAAAACATGCGGACTCTCCTTCACTGCAGCCGACGTGAGGAAAACATTTAAACGTGTCAACCCTCGCAAGGCTGCAGGCCCAGACGGCATCCCCAGCCGCGCCCTCAGAGCATGCGCAGACCAGCTAGCTGGTGTGTTTACGGACATATTCAATCAATCCCTATCCCAGTCTGTTGTTCCCACATGCTTCAAGATGGCCACCATTGTTCCTGTTCCCAAGAAAGCTAAGGTAACTGAGCTAAACGACTACCGTCCCGTAGCACTCAGTTCCGTCATCATGAAGTGCTTTGAGAGACTAGTCAAGGACCATATCACCTCCACCCTACCTGACACCCTAGACCCACTCCAATTCGCTTTCCGCCCAAATAGGTCCACAGACGATGCAATCTCAACCACACTGCACACTGCCCTAACCCATCTGGACAAGAGGAATACCTATGTGAGAATGCTGTTCATCGACTACAGCTCGGCATTTAACACCATAGTGCCCTCCAAGCTCGTCATCAAGCTCGAGACCCTGGGTCTCGACCCTGCCCTGTGCAACTGGGTACTGGACTTCCTGATGGGTCGCCCCCAGGTGGTGAGGGTAGGCAACAACATCTCCACCCCGCTGATCCTCAACACTGGTGCCCCACAAGGGTGCGTTCTGAGCCCTCTTCTGTACTCCCTGTTCTCCCACGACTGCGTGGCCACGCACGCCTCCAACTCAATCATCAAGTTTGCGGACGACACAACAGTGGTAGGCTTGATTACCAACAACGACGAGACGGCCTACAGGGAGGGGGTGAGGGCCCTCAGAGTGTGGTGTCAGGAAAATAACCTCACACTCAACGTCAACAAAACTAAGGAGATGATTGTGGACTTCAGGAAACAGCAGAGGGAACACCCCCCTATCCACATCGATGGAACAGTAGTGGAGAGGGTAGTAAGTTTTAAGTTCCTCGGCGTACACATCACAGACAAACTGAATTGGTCCACCCACACAGACAGCATCGTGAAGAAGGCGCAGCAGCGCCTCTTCAACCTCAGGAGGCTGAAGAAATTCGGCTTGTCACCAAAAGCACTCACTAACTTCTACAGATGCACAATCGAGAGCATCCTGTCGGACTGTATCACCGCCTGGTACGGCAACTGCTCCGCCCACAACCGTAAGGCTCTCCAGAGGGTAGTGAGGTCTGCACAACGCATCACCGGGGGCAAACTACCTGCCCTCCAGGACACCTACACCACCCGATGTCACAGGAAGGCCATAAAGATCATCAAGGACAACAACCACCCGAGCCACTGCCTGTTCACCCCGCTATCATCCAGAAGGCGAGTTCAGTACAGGTGCATCAAAGCTGGGACCGAGACACTGAAAAACTACTTCTATCTCAAGGCCATCAGACTGTTAAACAGCCACCACTAACATTGAGTGGCTGCTGCCAACACACTGACTCAACTCCAGCCACTTTAATAATGGGAATTGATGGGAAATTATGTAAAATATATCACTAGCCACTTTAAACAATGCTACCTAATATAATGTTTACATACCCTACATTATTCATCTCATATGTATACGTATATACTGTACTCTATATCATCTACTGCATCTTTATGTAATACATGTATCACTAGCCACTTTAACTATGCCACTTTGTTTACATACTCATCTCATATGTATATACTGTACTCGATACCATCTACTGCATCTTGCCTATGCTGCTCTGTACCATCACTCATTCATATATCTTTATGTACATATTCTTTATCCCCTTACACTTGTGTCTATAAGGTAGTAGTTTTGGAATTGTTAGCTAGATTACTTGTTGGTTATTACTGCATTGTCGGAACTAGAAGCACAAGCATTTCGCTACACTCGCATTAACATCTGCTAACCATGTGTATGTGACAAATAACATTTGATTTGATTTGATTTGATTTGGATAGTGGATAGTAAAGGAAAATTTCTACTTTGAAATTTCAAACTTGATTTCCCCTAACAAAAAATGTATCAACACCTACAAAAATGACCATTAATTAGAACCCACATAACACATTTCCTGTTGCTGCAGGTGTAAGGTTCTGTATTTATTTTCTTAGTCAACCTTGTTCTGTTTCATTGTGTTCTTGAATGTAGCCCTGTTTCTTTGTGTTCTTGAACGTAGCCCTCTCTTTCATTTTTGTTCATTGATTTCACCTGTGTTAGTTACTCACCTGGTCTCATCAGCTCCTTATTTAGTTCAGTTCATTCTGTGGGTGGGGTTATATCCTTCCTGTTTGGCCCTGTCCGGGGGTGTCCTCGGATGGGGCCACAGTGTCTCCTGACCCCTCCTGTCTCAGCCTCCAGTATTTATGCTGCAGTAGTTTATGTGTCGGGGGGCTGGGGTCAGTTTGTTATATCTGGAGTACTTCTCCTGTCCTATTCGGTGTCCTGTGTGAATCTAAGTGTGCGTTCTCTAATTCTCTCCTTCTCTCTTTCTTTCTCTCTCTCGGAGGACCTGAGCCCTAGGACCATGCCCCAGGACTACCTGACATGATGACTCCTTGCTGTCCCCAGTCCACCTGGCCATGCTGCTGTTCCAGTTTCAACTGACCTGAGCCCTAGGACCATGCCCCAGGACTACCTGACATGATGACTCCTTGCTGTCCCCAGTCTACCTGGCCATGCTGCTGCTCCAGTTTCAACTTCCACCTGACTGTGCTGCTGCTCTAGTTTCAACTGTTCTGCCTTATTATTATTCGACCATGCTGGTCATTTATGAACATTGAACATCTTGACCATGTTCTGTTATAATCTCCACCCGGCACAGCCAGAAGAGGACTGGCCACCCCACATAGCCTGGTTCCTCTCTAGGTTTCTTCCTAGGTATTGGCCTTTCTAGGGAGTTTTTCCTAGCCACCGTGCTTCTCCACCTGCATTGCTTGCTGTTTGGGGTTTTAGGCTGGGTTTCTGTACAGCACTTTGAGATATCAGCTGATGTACGAAGGGCTATATAAATAAATTTGATTTGATTTGATTTGATTTGATTCTGTTTGTGACTTTGTGAGGTATTGTTCGTTTTGACTCGACTAAGCCTTTTCCTAGCTCGTTTGTGAGAACCAGTTATATCCTTCAGTCCTCGTTCATTACCCAATGCAACTCTTCCAGTAGGTTAACAGGTATTGCATATTGTCTGTACAGTACTGATCCGACACAATGACACCAAGACATCTTATCTGTCGCAAGATCTGAGTTTAAAAGGAACATTTCATCTGAATGACAGGTAGTCGTTGGTAAGATGACTTGTCCAATGGTAGTGGCAATTACTGTGGTACTAGAGGAGGTGAACAGGATTCTACAGGATTTATAGGAGACTGTAGTTTGGTAGGTTGTTGGCTTGTTTATGGATGGTGATAGCATAGCTAAATAACCCCACACCAATTCACAGGATACATTGTATCATCAAAATAACATTGTCTTTCTTTTTGGAGACAACAATTATGAACAGATGTTTTTATAGAAGTGACGGTGACCTCAAGGTTGTGGTACGTGATACTTAACAACTAATGTTGTGATAATGGTATTACTACAACATCTGGGCGATTCCTGCTTCATTAAGACCTGTAGGCCTGCTGGATACTCCAAGTGTTGTTATGGCACAACAGTTCATCTAGATGTCAGATAAAGGACACTGGAGTGGCGCGACCTTCAATAAAGGAAGGCTAGTCTGACGCTAATAAATACATTCAACAGCTTCTCCGTTTCACCGTTTCTATACTGTAGTAATGAAAGGTTTACAGAGAAAATGTATTCAACGCGGTTAAAAACTGTATCGCTCCATGGACTTCTCCTTTCCCAATGAGCCAAGCAATGATGTCAGGGATATGATGTCACACAGGCTAAACTAATGGAGCGTTCTAACAAGGCGTTTTCCTGTACAATGTACATAATGGAATGGTCTAAATAGGAACATTATACAAATGTGTAATAAAGACATGAACAATAATACTGTAGTAACTTAAAACAGCTAAATGCTTACAGATGTATGTACAGTATATAGGATAGAGAGACCATTGTCTAACCTCCCCACCAATTACATTCCTCTGATTACAGTGTAGGACTGGTGTGTGTTCTAAGTAGTGTTATAACAAGCTTAGGATCCCTGTCAGGCCGTAGGGTTCCGGAGTCTCACGGATCCCCCGTCCAGAAGGAATGTCGGGAGAGACGGGCGGCTGGGATCGGATGCATATGTGCCGTCTCCCGTTGTCAATGGCAATAACAACTCAATCCTACTATAGGATTACAATGAACTGAGTTAAAGTCTATGCATGGCCCAACAAACTAAATCTAACCAACGTGTGTGTGTGTGTGTGTGTGTGTGTGTGTGTGTGTGTGTGTGTGTGTGTGTGTGTGTGTGTGTGTGTGTGTGTGTGTGTGTGTGTGTGTGTATATATACAAACACACAGAGGAGGATGCAGAGATGAACAGGTTATAGCATTAAACAAAGGCTCTCAATGGCTGTACAGTATGTCACTGTATGTCAGTTAGACTATAGGGGTTAAGGGAAAGGTCAGGAGGATGTAGAGGAGGCTTGTGATTAGACCTAATGTTTTACAGTTTCTTTGATACAGATTTCGGATCTTATGATTGGGCCTAATTGTAGGCCGTCATTGTCTATAATAATTTGCTCTTAACTGACTTGCCTAGTTAAATAAAGTTTAAATAAAGAAAAAAATATATATACATGTTTTACAGGTTCTTTGGTGTCTTCTTCTTGTGTTTTCCCTGGCTGTGGCTCCAGTGTACAGTATGTAAATGTTTATTATGTGTAGGTCTGGGAGTTGTATGACTGATATAGAAGCTGTGGGATTTTCTCTTCTCTGGTTCTCTCTGTTTTCTCACTATTCTGGGACTGACCTAATAGCAGTCCTCACTATGTGGCTGGGTCACTGTGGTTCAGACCTGTACTTACACTACTACTACAACCTCTCTCCCTCTTTCTTACTCTGCTTACTCTCTCTCTCTCCCCCTCTCTCCCTCTTTCCTACTCTGCTTACTCTCTCTCTCTCTCCCCCTCTCTCCCTCTTTCCTACTCTGCTTACTCTCTCTCTCCCCCTCTCTCACTCTTTCCTACTCTGCTTCCTCTCTCTCTCCCCCTCTCTCCCTCTTTCCTACTCTGCTTACTCTCTCTCTCTCTCCCTCTCTCTCTCTCTCTCTCTCTCTCTCTCTCTCTCTCTCTCTCTCTCTCTCCCTCTTTCCTACTCTGCTTACTCTCTCTCTCTCCTCTCTCCCTCTCTCTCTCCCCCTCTCTCCCTCTTTCCTACTCTGCTTACTCTCTCTCTCCCCCTCTCTCCCTCTTTCCTACTCTGCTTACTCTCTCTCTCTCCCCCTCTCTCCCTCTTTCCTACTCTGCTTACTCTCTCTCTCTCTTCTCTCTCTCTCTCTCTCTCTCTCTATCTCTCTCTTTCCTACTCTGCTTACTCTCTCTCTCTCTATCTCCCTCTTTCCTACTCTGCTTACTCTCTCTCTCTCTATCTCTCTCTTTCCTACTCTGCTTACTATCTCTCTCTATCTCTCTCTTTCCTACTCTGCTTACTCTCTCTCTCTCCCCCTCTCTCCCTCTTTCCTACTCTGCTTACTCTCTCTCTCTCCCCCTCTCTCCCTCTTTCCTACTCTGCTTACTCTCTCTCTCTCTCCCTCTCTCCCTCTTTCCTACTCTGCTTACTCTCTCTCTCTCTCTTTCGCTCTCTCTCTCCTCTTTCTCTCCTCTTTCTCTCTTTCTCTCCTCTCTCTTTTTGTCCTCTCTCTCCCTCCATTGCTCTAGCTCTTTTTCCTCAGCTGTGTAGTTCTGGTTCTGCATGGTGACACGGCTGTTTCTGTTCACTCCAAAATACATTTAGCTTTATCGGGTCCCAGGGATCAAGTTTCATCACCCCACCCTCTCCATAGGTCCTCTCTATCCTATTTTACTCTCTGTACACATTTCTGAACTGCACTGCACTCTCTCTCTCTCTCTCTCTCTCTCTCTCTCTCTCTCATTTCCTGGCCCTGGCTGTGACTTTGTGCAGTAAAGTGAATGGCATAATTAGACTCACACACTCATAATTGGCTTTTTCCCGGCTCCATTCAGAATCACCATTTAAAAGCTCACCCTTCTCACTGTGTGTGTGCGTGTCTCTGTGCATGTCAGCGTGTGTGTAGCCTCATTAGTACTCCCTGTAATGTCTTCCCAGGGCTGTGCCACCCCCCCAGGTCTAAAGACAGGCCAGGCCAGCCATACTGAATATAGCCTGATTATAACAATCCCAGTCAGAACAGAACTGCTGTGCATTAACAGCCTGCTCTCTGCTATTACCAGACATTATTATAATTATAGCACTTACAGATCTATTGTTCATTATGGACCTATTCTGGACTGTTCTGTACACCGCCTCCGTTCACCTCGGATGGAGCCAGAAACCACATACAGTGAGCTCCAAAAGTATTGGGACAGTGACACATGTTTTTGTTGTTTTGGCTCTGTACCCCAAAACTTTTTATTTGAAATGATACAATGACAATGAGGTCAAAGTGCAGACTATCATCTTTGATTGGAGGGTGTTTTCATCCCTATCAGGTGAACTGTTTAGAAATTACAGCACTTTTTGTAGATAGTCCCCCCATTTTAGGAGACCAAAAGCATTAGGACATGTTCACTTCTATGTGTATTAAAGTAGTACAAAGTTCCGTAATTTGGTCCCATATTCCAAGATTGTGTGTTCTGCGTCAGTGTTTAGCTGGGTGGGGTGTTCTGAGTCAGTGTTTAGCTGGGTGGTGTGTTCTGAGTCAGTGTTTAGCTGGGTGGGGTGTTCTGAGTCAGTGTTTAGCTGGGTGGGGTGTTCTGAGTCAGTGTTTAGCTGGGTGGTGTGTTCTGAGTCAGTGTTTAGCTGGGTGGGGTGTTCTGAGTCAGTGTTTAGCTGGGTGGTGTGTTCTGAGTCAGTGTTTAGCTGGGTGGGGTGTTCTGAGTCAGTGTTTAGCTGGGTGGGGTGTTCTGAGTCAGTGTTTAGCTGGGTGGGGTGTTCTGAGTCAGTGTTTAGCTGGGTGGGGTGTTCTGAGTCAGTGTTTAGCTGGGTGGTGTGTTCTGAGTCAGTGTTTAGCTGGGTGGTGTGTTCTGCGTCAGTGTTTAGCTGGGTGGGGTGTTCTGAGTCAGTGTTTAGCTGGGTGGTGTGTTCTGAGTCAGTGTTTAGCTGGGTGGGGTGTTCTGAGTCAGTGTTTAGCTGGGTGGTGTGTTCTGAGTCAGTGTTTAGCTGGGTGGTGTGTTCTGAGTCAGTGTTTAGCTGGTTGGTGTGTTCTGAGTCAGTGTTTAGCTGGGTGGTGTGTTCTGAGTCAGTGTTTAGCTGAGTGGTGTATTCTGAGTCAGTGTTTAGCTGGATGGTGTGTTCTGAGTCAGTGTTTAGCTGGATGGTGTGTTCTGAGTCAGTGTTTAGCTGGGTGGTGTGTTCTGAGTCAGTGTTTAGCTGGGTGGTGTGTTCTGAGTCAGTGTGTAGCTGTGTGGGGTGTTCTGAGTCAGTGTTTAGCTGGATGGTGTGTTCTGAGTCAGTGTTTAGCTGGGTGGTGTGTTCTGAGTCAGTGTTTAGCTGTGTGGGGTGTTCTGAGTCAGTGTTTAGCTGGGTGGGTTGTTCTGAGTCAGTGTTTAGCTGGGGGGGTGTTCTGAGTCAGTGTTTAGCTGGGTGGGGTGTTCTGAGTCAGTGTTTAGCTGGATGGTGTGTTCTGAGTCAGTGTTTAGCTGGATGGTGTGTCCTGAGTCAGTGTTTAGCTGGATGGGGTGTTCTGGGTCAGTGTTTAGCTGAGTTGGGTGAATGCATTGGGGTGGGGTGTTTGGGATTTGGAGGTTGAGTGAAAGGGTGATTTGGGTGTGGTGAGTGTCATTTAGGGTTTGGGTTTTCCTGCGTTAGTGTGTGTGTTTGCTGGTGTTTGCTGGCGTCTGCATGTGTGTGTTATTCTGGGGCCAGACACTGTGTCTCACAGGGCAGAACAGCAGATGGACACATGAGCTCAATCAACACCAAGACTGTCTCTGTCTCCTGTGGGAGGGTTACTGTGGAGGATGTATACCAGTCTCATACACTGTATGGTCATGTCTGCTGTAAAAAGAGTGGGTCTGTCTCCTGTGGGAGGGTTACTGTGGAGGATGTATACCAGTCTCATACACTGTATGGTCATGTCTGCTGTAAAAAGAGTGGGCCTGTTTGTGTTCTTGTGTATACAGTATGTGTGTATATGTGTATTTGCCAGTATGTGTTTTAGAGTGTGTGTGAGTGTTTGTGTGTTTACAATATATTGTGCCAATGTCCATCTGAATGGGTCCACTCTGACCCAGTTCTGTGGTCCATATAGTTCCAGACAGGCTAATAGTAGGCTAAGCCCTGCTTAAGCAGTACCCCAAGGGGGCAGCTCCATGGATGCCCGAATGGCTTATAGGACCCCAAGCCAGCGGCTAAGTGCTGTACTAATGAGAGCTAGCGGGGGAAGAGGACTGTGTGTGTGTGTGTGTGTGTGCGTGTGTGCGTGTGTGTGTGTGTGTGTGTGTGTGTGTGTGTGTGTGTGTGTGTGTGTGTGTGTGTGTGTGTGTGTGTGTGTGTGTGTGTGTGTGTGTGTGTGTGTGTGCAAAAGAGCTACAATTTTTTGGGACTTGTAAGTTGTATTCACCAGACAGACAGACAGTGTGATCCCAGCGCCTTAAATCTGTCCTGGGGCAGAGGCATTAAGAACAGACAGACAGACAGTGTGATCCCAGCGCCTTAAATCTGTCCTGGGGCAGAGGCATTAAGAACAGACAGACAGACAGTGTGATCCCAGCGCCTTGAATCTGTCCTGGGGCAGAGGCATTAAGAACAGACAGACAGACAGTGTGATCCCAGCGCCTTAAATCTGTCCTGGGGCAGAGGCATTAAGAACAGACAGACAGACAGTGTGATCCCAGCGCCTTAAATCTGTCCTGGGGCAGAGGCATTAAGAACAGACAGACAGACAGTGTGATCCCAGCGCCTTAAATCTGTCCTGGGGCAGAGGCATTAAGAACAGACAGACAGACAGTGTGATCCCAGCGCCTTAAATCTGTCCTGGGGCAGAGGCATTAAGAACAGACAGACAGACAGACAGTGTGATCCCAGCGCCTTAAATCTGTCCTGGGGCAGAGGCATTAAGAACAGACAGACAGACAGTGTGATCCCAGCGCCTTAAATCTGTCCTGGGGCAGAGGCATTAAGAACAGACAGACAGACAGTGTGATCCCAGCGCCTTAAATCTGTCCTGGGGCAGAGGCATTAAGAACAGACAGACAGACAGTGTGATCCCAGCGCCTTAAATCTGTCCTGGGGCAGAGGCATTAAGAACAGACAGACAGACAGTGTGATCCCAGCGCCTTAAATCTGTCCTGGGGCAGAGGCATTAAGAACAGACAGACAGACAGTGTGATCCCAGCGCCTTAAATCTGTCCTGGGGCAGAGGCATTAAGAACAGACAGACAGACAGTGTGATCCCAGCGCCTTAAATCTGTCCTGGGGCAGAGGCATTAAGAACAGACAGACAGACAGTGTGATCCCAGCGCCTTAAATCTGTCCTGGGGCAGAGGCATTAAGAACAGACAGACAGACAGTGTGATCCCAGCGCCTTAAATCTGTCCTGGGGCAGAGGCATTAAGAACAGACAGACAGACAGACAGACAGTGTGATCCCAGCGCCTTAAATCTGTCCTGGGGCAGAGGCATTAAGAACAGACAGCTTAAAGGACATGTACTGTTAACTGCTGTAAACATCAATCTCTTATCTTGGATCGGGTCAGAGAGACAGAGGGATATAATGAAAAACAAAGAGGGAGAAAGAGAAAGATATACAAGTTGAGAGAGAAATAGAGGAGATCAAGAGAGGGACAGATGATGTCAAAGAGGTAAATGATTGGAGAAAAAGAGAGGTTAGAGGTGAGAGATAGCAAGAGGGATGGCAGGAATGTGAGCGACAGAGAAAAGTTTGGAGGGAAAGAGAGAGGGATGGAGGGGATAGAGAGAGGGATAGAGGGTATAGAGAGAGGGTTGTAGGGGATAGAGATAGGGTTGTAGGGGATAGAGAGAGGGATGGAGGGAATAGAGAGAGGGTTGTAGGGAATAGAGAGAGGGGTGGATGGGATAGAGAGAGGGTTGTAGGGGATAGAGAGAGGGATGGAGGGAATAGAGAGAGGGGTGGATGGGATAGAGAGAGGGGTAGATGGGATAGAGATAGAGATAGGGTTGTAGGAGATAGATAGAGGGATGGAGGGAATAGAGAGAGGGTTGTAGGGGATAGAGAGAGGGATAGATGGGATAGAGAGAGGGTTGTAGGGGATAGAGAGAGGGATGGAGGGAATAGAGAGAGGGGTGGATGGGATAGAGAGAGGGGTAGATGGGATAGAGATAGAGATAGGGTTGTAGGGGATAGATAGAGGGATGGAGGGAATAGAGAGAGGGTTGTAGGGGATAGAGAGAGGGATGGAGGGAATAGAGAGAGGGGTGGATGGGATAGAGAGAGGGATAGAGGGTATAGAGAGAGGGGTGGATGGGATAGAGAGAGGGTTGTAGGGGATAGATAGAGGGGTAGATGGGATAGAGAGAGGGTTGTAGGGGATAGAGAGAGGGATGGAGGGAATAGAGAGAGGGGTGGATGGGATAGAGAGAGGGATAGAGGGTATAGAGAGAGGGGTGGATGGGATAGAGAGAGGGTTGTAGGGGATAGAGAGAGGGATGGAGGGAATAGAGAGAGGGTTGTAGGGAATAGAGAGAGGGGTAGATGGGATAGAGATAGAGATAGGGTTGTAGTGGATAGATAGAGGGATGGAGGGAATAGAGAGAGGGTTGTAGGGGATAGAGAGAGGGGTAGATGGGATAGAGAGAGGGTTGTAGGGGATAGAGAGAGGGATGGAGGGAATAGAGAGAGGGGTGGATGGGATAGAGAGAGGGATAGAGGGTATAGAGAGAGGGGTGGATGGGATAGAGAGAGGGTTGTAGGGGATAGAGAGAGGGATGGAGGGAATAGAGAGAGGGGTGGATGGGATAGAGAGAGGGGTAGATGGGATAGAGATAGAGAGAGGGTTGTAGGGGATAGATAGAGGGATGGAGGGAATAGAGAGAGGGTTGTAGGGGATAGAGAGAGGGGCAGATGGGATAGAGAGAGGGTTGTAGGGGATAGAGAGAGGGATGGAGGGAATAGAGAGAGGGATGGAGGGAATAGAGAGAGGGATGGAGGGAATAGAGAGAGGGCTGGAGGGGATAGAGAGAGGGATGGAGGGAATAGAGAGAGGTGGATGGGATAGAGAGAGGGATGGAGGGAATAGAGAGAGGGATGGAGGGGATAGAGAGAGGGATGGAGGGAATAGAGAGAGGGATGGAGGGGATAGACAGAGGGATGGAGGGGATAGAGAGAGGGGTGTAGGGGATAGAGAGAGGGATGGAGGGGATAGAGAGAGGGTTGTAGGGGATAGAGAGAGGGATGGAGGGGATAGACAGAGGGATGGAGGGGATAGAGAGAGGGGTGTATGGGATAGGAAAAGAAAAGGGAATAGATAGATTGAGGGTGTGAGACAGTAATTAGGTCCTGCTTCCTACTGTCTCCTGTCAGTCTGGGTTGCTGCAACAACACAAACAGCTGGAATGTATTATGGCATGTAAACAGGCCTTTCTTCACACACATAAAACACACACATACATTGAAATAGACACACATAAAACACACACATACATTGAAATACACACACATAAAACACACACATAAAACACACACATAAAACACACACATAAAACACACACATACATCAAACACACACACACACATAAAACATGCCAATATAGTTGTGTGACTGGTAGAGTGTTATAGAAGCATACAGTATAGTGTTGTGTATTTGAATGTGTTTGTGAGTGACAGAAATGTGTGTATGTGTGTATGTGTTTGTGTGTGACAGAAATGTGTGTGTATGTGTTTGTCCGTAGAATGTGTTTTGGTTGCTCAATGTGTCACGTGTGTGAGAGCGTACGTGCGTTACACACATACACAGCTTTCTCCAGAAGTGATAAGGAAAGAGCAAGAGAAAGAGAGAGTGAAGGAGAAAGGCAGAGTGAGATAAGAGTGTACATTTCCCTTATCTTGCTCAAATCATATTTCTTGTATTGATGTCCAAGGTCCAGGGCTGTCAGACAGAGAGTGGACTTTGAGTCAGGAGTTGGAGATGTGTTTGTTCAATAACAAGTTGATATATCAGACTGTGAGGGGTAATAATAACAGTCTGTAATGTCTTTAACTTAGCAGTAGCTGTTAAAATATGCTCAGAGAAACAGTAACCAGTTAATATGAGTCAATATACCAAAAGACCTGATGGCAATTTGTTCAAGTGAATTCCTTGTCAGGCATGAATGCAATCACACATACATGTACACACACACACACACACACACACACACACACACACACACACACACACACACACACACACACACACACACACACACACACACACACACACACACACACACACACACACACACACACACACACGTACACACACACACACACACCACTGAAAACATGTAGAAGTTCTTATTTGGTGGTTGAGTGGGCCTACAGGGCCAAACCATAGAAAACAGGAATGATTCATTGACGACTTGGCCATTCATATGATCCCTGTGGAAACAGCCATTCAGCCTGTAAAAAAAGGATGTTTTCAATATATTTTGTTGGTGAGAAAGAAAAAACAAGACCTAGAGATTCTAGTATTTATTGTCTGTTGTGTTCCCTTGGATACAGATACAGTAAATCATGGACAGGACTAGCGTTTGTTTAGACACACGTGCATGCACACGCACACACACTTTCTTTGGTTGCCCACAAAAGAGAGAGCGCGAGAGAGAGAGAGAGAGCGATGGGAGTAATGGGACTACACCTCATCCACTCCTCCCCTATCACAGTAATGGGACTACACCTCATCCACTCCTCCCCTATCACAGTAATGGGACTACACCTCATCCACTCCTCCCCTATCACAGTAATGGGACTACACCTCATCCACCCTTCCTCTACCACGGTAATAGGACTACACCTCATCCACCCCTCCCCTATCACAGTAATGGGACTACACCTCATCCACCCTTCCTCTACCACGGTAATAGGACTACACCTCATCCACCCCTTCTCACTCCTCCTCTACCACGGTAATGGGACTACACCTCATCCACCCCTCCTCACTCCTCCTCTACCACGGTAACAGGACTACACCTCATCCACCCCTCCTCACTCCTCCTCTACCACAGTAATGGGACTACACCTCATCCACCCCTCCTCACTCCTCCTCTACCACAGTAATGGGACTACACCTCATCCACCCCTCCTCACTCCTCCTCTACCACGGTAATAGGACTACACCTCATCAACCCCTCCTCTACCACGGTAATAGGACTACACCTCATCAACCCCTCCTCTACCACGGTAATAGGACTACACCTCATCAACCCCTCCTCTACCACGGTAATAGGACTACACCTCATCAACCCCTCCTCTACCACGGTAATAGGACTACACCTCATCAACCCCTCCTCTACCACGGTAATAGGACTACACCTCATCAACCCCTCCTCTACCACGGTAATAGGACTACACCTCCTCACTCCTCCTCTACCACGATAATAGGACTACACGTCATCAACCCCTCCTCACTCCTCCTCTACCACGGTAATAGGACTACACCTCATCCACCCCTCCTCACTCCTCCTCTACCACGGTAATAGGACTACACCTCATCAACCCCTCCTCTACCACGGTAATAGGACTACACCTCATCAACCCCTCCTCTACCACGGTAATAGGACTACACCTCATCCACCCCTCCTCACTCCTCCTCTACCACGGTAATAGGACTACACCTCATCAACCCCTCCTCTACCACGGTAATAGGACTACACCTCATCAACCCCTCCTCTACCACGGTAATAGGACTACACCTCATCCACCCCTCCTCACTCCTCCTCTACCACGGTAATAGGACTACACCTCATCAACCCCTCCTCACTCCTCCTCTACCACGGTAATAGGACTACACCTCATCAACCCCTCCTCTACCACGGTAATAGGACTACACCTCATCAACCCCTCCTCTACCACGGTAATAGGACTACACCTCATCAACCCCTCCTTTACCACGGTAATAGGACTACACCTCATCCACCCCTCCTCACTCCTCCTCTACCACGGTAATAGGACTACACCTCATCCACCCCTCCTCACTCCTCCTCTACCACAAGCCTGGACACATGAATCCATTGGCTTGCTAAAGGTGCAGTCTAGAACTTCTTTGCCCTGTGTAGAAATGGGATAAAATGCACAGAAATACAGCACAGTAAACACACATGATCAATGGAAAACGTAGTCCAATGTAAGACAATCAGTGTACAGTACACTCTGAAATACCAAATGGCATTTATTTACACTCTGAAATACCAAAGACTGGGATGAAACAATACTTTGATGATCTGTCACACAGACATTCACAAGCTATTAGATTGTTCATGGCACAAAAACAGTTTTGGAGCAGATAGATTCTAGGTCACTGAAGATCAATCGTTTCTTTCTCCTCTCCATTCACTCTCCTTCCTTTATTCCCATCCGTCTGTCTGTCCGGTGTTTTCCTTTCCCTTTGCTCTCTTTTCCTGTTACCGAACAGTGTTCTCTTTGTGTAGTTGGCCAGTTTGTGTGTGTGTGTGCGTGCGCGCGTGTGTGTGTGTGTGTGAACGCTCTCGTTTGTGAGCATTGTTTGTTCTATCAGTGACAGGTCAGAACACCAACGACAACGTCCTGTTTGTCTCCAAAAGGAAACAATCACTCTTGTGTGTGTGTGTGTGTGTGTGTGTGTGTGTGTGTGTGTGTATGTGTGTGTGTGTGTGTGCGTGGGAAACAAAGAGGGAGGGAGGGACAGTGAGAATAGTGGTAAGAAATGAGAGCGAAAGAGGGAGTGAGAGAGGAAGACAAAGGGGATCAGGAGAGAGGGTCAGTGAGACTACTGGGAGAGAGAGGAAACACAGAAGGAAAAAACAGAGTCTGGGCTTAATGATGACATATCCTGGTCTGATGACTGATCATGGATGACTGTGATCTTTAACCCTCTGTTGCTCCTGCTCCACTAATCCTTCTGCTAGCACACGGACACATTGGTCATGCCAGATAGAGACACACGTTTAGCCTGTAGCCTGCACAGCTACCACAAACTCACTTTGGGATTCAGAATTCTCTTGCCAACAAAAGTTCCTTTTCAGATTGCGAATGTTCTGTTATTATGATGAGGCTTTTGGTGGCAAAATGGTGGCTAGCTTTCTGAACCCTGAACGGTAGTGTGTTTACAGCTCATTTCTGCAGTTCACCTGTTCTGATTTAGTGGGGATCTTCAGAACTGGAAAAGGGATTCTCCTCTTCTGTAAAGATATGGCCTAGTGCCCTCAAAACTCTGGACCTTGAAGCCAGTTCCATTGCATTTCTTCATTGTTCCCCTCTAATCATTTAGACCTGGGACACCAGGTGTCTCTCCACCTCATAGGGTAAGAGTTGAGTACCCCTGGTCTAGTGGGTCCTACAGTAGGGAGTGGGTATTAAAATCAGTCATCTGTGGAGTGGGAGGGAGGGAGGGATGTGGGGGTAGAGCTTGTGTTCTGACCTGCACTGATAGAGCAAAGAGCGCTCAAACATTAAACCACGAGAGCTTTCACACACACACACACACACACACACACACACACACACACACACACACACACACACACACACACACACACACACACACACACACACACACACATACCCACTGTCATTATACAGTGTCTGTGTAGGTGTGTGTGTGTGTGTGTGTGTGTGTGTGTGTGTGTGTGTGTGTGTGTGTGTGTGTGTGTGTGTGTGTGTGTGTGTGTGTGTGTGTGTGTGTGTGTGTGTGTGTGTGTGTGTGTGTGTGTGTGTGAAAGCTCTCGTGGTTTAATGTTTGAGCGCTCTTTGCTCTATCAGTGCAGGTCAGAACACAAGCTCTACCCCCACATCCCTCCCTCCCTCCCACTCCACAGATTACTGATTTTAATACCCACTCCCTACTGTATCTTTTATCTCTCTCTCCAGCACTTCATCACTATTTATCTCTGTCCATCTCTTTTCCCTCTCCCATTATCTCCAAGTTTCTGGCCCTTTAATGCAAATACCTACAGAGGAGAGATATATAGTGTATTAATAATACCTACAGATATATAGTGTATTAATAATATCTACAGATATATAGTGTATTAATAATACCTACAGATATATAGTGTATTAATATTACCTACAGATATATAGTGTATTAATAATACCTACAGATATATAGTGTATTAATAATACCTACAGATATATAGTGTATTAATAATACCTACAGATATATAGTGTATTAATAATACCTACAGATATATAGTGTATTAATAGTACCTACAGATATATAGTGTATTAATAGTACCTATAGATATATAGTATATTAATAATACCTACAGAGGAGAGATATATAGTGTATTAATAATGCCTACATATATGTAGTGTATTAATAATATCTACAGATATATAGTGTATTAATAATACCTACAGATATATAGTGTATTAATTATACCTACAGATATATAGTGTATTAATAATACCTACAGATATATAGTGTATTAATAGTACCTACAGATATATAGTGTATTAATAGTACCTATAGATATATAGTATATTAATAATACCTACAGAGGAGAGATATATAGTGTATTAATAATGCCTACAGATATATAGTGTATTAATAATATCTACAGATATATAGTGTATTAATAATACCTACAGATATATAGTGTATTAATTATACCTACAGATAAATAGTGTATTAATAATGCCCACAGATGAGAGATATATAGTCCAGTTGTTTTAGTGTCTGATAGGGAGCAGTCCAGTTGATTTAAGTGTCTGATAGGGAACAGTCCAGTTGATTTAAGTGTCTGATAGGGAACAGTCCAGTTGATTTAGTGTCTGATAGGGAGCAATCCAGTTGATTTAGTGTCTGATAGGGAACAGTCCAGTTGATTTAGTGTCTGATAGGGAACAGTCCAGTTGATTTAGTGTCTGATAGGGAGCAGTCCAGTTGATTTAGTGTCTGATAGGGAACAGTCCAGTTGATTTAGTGTCTGATAGGGAACAGTCCAGTTGATTTAGTGTCTGATAGGGAACAGTCCAGTTGATTTAGTGTCTGATAGGGAACAGCCCAGTTGATTTAGTGTCTGATAGGGAACAGCCCAGTTGATTTAAGTGTCTGATAGGGAACAGTCCAGTTGATTTAGTGTCTGATAGGGAACAGCCCAGTTGATTTAGTGCCTGATAGGGAGCAGTCCAGTTGATTTAGTGTCTGATAGGGAACAGCCCTGTTGATTTAGTGTCTGATAAGAAACAGTCCAGTTGATTTACTGTTCTGACAGTGTGTCCTACAACAATTCACAGTTTAAGGAGGTCAGTGGAGTCCTGCCTACACTCTATCTATCTAGAACCTAAAATGGTTATTTGGCTGTCCCCATAGGGCAACCCTTTGAATAACCCTTTAGGGTTCTAGGTAGAACCCTTTTGGGTTCCATGAAGGGCCCTTTTCACAGAGGGTTCTACATGGAACCTAAAAGGGTTCTACCTGGAACCAAAATGGGTTCTCCTATTTGGACAGCCGAAGAAGCCTTAAGGAACCCTTTTTTCTAAGAGTTTATAGGTGTGTGTGTGTTTGTGTGTTCGTGTGCGCTTGTGTGTGTTAGTTGCGCTGGGCCCAGTTACACTGGCCTTTATGTGTGATTATCTCATTGAGTGTTGCATTCAAGGTCATATGTTCATTTATGAAGGGGTGAAACACACACACACGCACACACACACACACACACACACACACACACACACACACACACACACACACACACACACACACACACACACACACACACACACACACACACACACACACACACACACACATACTTACATATGTCGTGTCTTTACTATCATTAAATGAAGACTTTTCGTTTTTATCAAAGATTCTCTGTAATTAGCATTTCGTGATTAACTAAATTATCATGTAACTGTAATTAACTAGGAAGTCGGGGCACCTAAGAAAATATTCAGTTATAATTTTCCTAATATAACTTTTCAGATATTTTCATGTCTGATCAATAGTCTTCTGATTAATGAATTATTTATTTTACCTCACGTTAGTCTCATTCCAAATGTCGTAAATTGTTGGTTATCTGCACGAACCCAGTCTTCACTATGAGTCTCCATACATCAATTGTCTTAAATCATTTATTTACTAACTAAGTAATTAACGGAAATGCATAAACAAACAAGGAAATGATAACGGAGTTTCCCTAATGGGACAAACCGGCATCGCGGCTTGTGTACAAAAGGGAAGTGGGGGTCGACTGAGAAGACAACACACAGTTGATAATTATAACAATTGAAATGCTAATCCTTTGCACATGAACGCTCACTCATTCGGGAATAATTGCAATCAATATATATATTTACGGTCAGTGTGTCGTCGGGATCTCTGTTGAAAAGTTTGTCCGTCCTCTCTGTCGTGGTTAGGAATGGATAGTTCAGAGTGACATTCATTCATGTCGTTATGGATAGATGTTTCGGCGGTTGTCGGTCTTCGCGTTCAATGATACCGAATTCCTAGCTGCAGACTAGTAATTAATACCAAAGACTTGTTCTTATTCTGTCGGTATCGATATTCTAAAAGTTTAACCACGTGGGAGGGTTAAAAGATTCAGCAGTCTGCTCAAACCTTGGCCCTCTCGTTATCGAGGTAAGCTGGTCTGCAACCTTTGTCCTCTCACAATTGAGGGAAACATGGTCTGTTGAGAAATTCTCAAAGTGGGGGTTTAATTCGGGAGAGCAGAAAAGGGATGTCTCATGACGCCAGGTCCGAACTGTGCTCATGGACGGTCCTCTGATTTAGTTAAACTCAAAAGGGAATTGGAGTTTCCTTCATTAAACAGTCCAAAACCACAATAAACAATTTTACAAAAAGTATCATCTTCACTCATTCATCTTATACAACAATTAGATGTAAACCTCATATCTGAGGCTATTATATAAACATGGTAATGTAATTATGGTAATGTGGCCATATTGTCTCCCATGAGTTTCACCAAATTGTAACAAAAGGACCAGTTCGTAGCTGGATTCTTCACCAATCTTTTACACCTTCTCCAGAACATAAATGTTGTTCCGACCTCAAGTCCTGTTAGGTGGAAGAAATTAATTTGTTAATGAAAATCTATGAAAATTCACTCTGTCTCTATACTGTGGCCATGAGGAGATGATCTCCTCCAGGAATTTACGACCTCTCTCTGACCACAGCAGCCTGGGTATAGGAGACAGGGGGAGGGGGATGAGGCTTGCTGTACCCAAAGAGGGCAACGTCATGACACATATAATGACAATGATAACAATTCTAGTTACATCACTTAAGTCCTTTAAGCTGACATGATGCTAAATGATTAGACCAATGATTAGTGTGTATGTGTGTGTGTCAAAGCGGCTCTGAGCCCTACCACTCTGGCCTTTAAGTGTGATTTCATCATTAAGTGTTCTGCTGTTTAAGCTCATTTGTTAATCTATGTAGAGGTGCAACACACACACACACACAAAACAGTCCAATGGCTGAGTCCACCCCAGATGACACAGCCCCAGTCCCATCTGGATCCTAAATTCAACAAGTCAACTAATGAGATGTATGATAATGACAGCGGCCTTGTCAGAATACCCATTCTAGTGTTGGTATTCAGACATGGCCACTGATGTACACTTGACTTCCATCCCTTCAGTCCTTTAAGCCGTCCTGATACTAAATGATTAGAACAGAGGCTAGTACAGCAACACCATCTCATAGTTTCCCTTTCAAATTCAACGTATTATTGCTGAACGTCTAGTTTTGACACATTAATTCCTCATGGTTACAGGGTGAAAACAGAAACAACTCAAATGTTAACAGTTATGGCATTCACTCTGAGTGGTTCAGGTTGGGCCATTGTTTAGGGAAGGCTCTGCAAACCAACCAACCTCATACCATCATGTTTTCAATTGTCCAAATTCGAAGTCTCCTTCCAGTGATCAGGCTGAGTAGAGGACATGGAGGAGGGCAGAACTTGATACCAAATGACTGAGATAAAAGAACGGTCAGCTGTGGCTACATCACCAGAACAATAACATGACAATACAGATCACAAAGGGACTTTAGTTTGCCCAGAAACACAATAGGACGTAAGAGGTGACAGTGTTGGACAATAAAGTAATCTGTGTCAACTGTGGCTACATCATCAGAACAATAACATGTCACATGATGATGTGGTCCCTCAGATGGATAGTACATTTAGCATCTCAACTAAGAGAGTCATACCAAAGACTGTAAAAATGGGACCCAGTGCTTGGCACTCAGCATTAGAGAGATAGATTGTAGGTAAGGCCCTGCGATAGATTAGCATCCTGTTCAGGGGTGTACTTGTCCAACAAACTGCCTCACGCTACAGAAACAGGAGATGAGCCATTCCGGCTCGCACAAGCCAAGTCTCGTGGAAGGCTACTTTCTTATATGCTACTTTCTTATATCAACTAGTAAGAACCTGAGGGTTTATGATAATAATAATATATAGTATTTAATTAACAGAGCCCTTAGAAGACTGAATTAAGACAGGATTGTATCCTAGCTGTAAGACCATGGATCCCAGGAACTCAGCTGACCCAATGTCCTGAATTCACATGTACATTCTCAACTTGTAATCCAGTTCATACTGGGACACACATGCTTATAAACATAATAACGATAAATATTTGTTTCAAAAGAGAGGTTTAGAGATTATTAACGATTTTGGACTAAGTTAGATTGCATAATACAGAGGGCAGAGCAGGACATTGGGAAGAGAGAGGCTGAGAATCAGGACAGGACAGGGGGTCACAGAACGATTTGTATTTTTTGTTGCTAAAACATTTAATTTAATTTAGAGTGACAGAGGGCAGTGTTACATTAACACCACCCACCCTCCCCCTGCCCACACATTAAACTAACAAAGAAGAAAAGAGCAGAATGCTAATTGTTTATCAAAATTATGATTATATCTTAACCACTGCAGAACTCCAGTTTATAGTTTTTTGAGCCATGCATTCACACCACCGAAAGCTCTAATTGAGCAATGTCAATAAAAGACAGTAACCATTCATGTTTAGATAGTGAACAGGCAGGTTTCCATCGACAGACAAACAACATGTGGCTGCAGTGAGGCCAGGCAGCCATAAACACTTTTCCTGCAAAGACAGATCTAATTTGGAGGTGTCATTGAGGAGTATAATCTGCGGTGAACTTGTAATATGTGATGAGATAATTGTGGAGAGCATTCTGGAGACAAGTCTTCAGAATTGGGATACCTCGGGGCACTCCCAGACCATATGAATGAAGGTACCGGGAACACTCTGAGGGCATAGAGAGCATTCTGATATTCTGATGATTAGGATTTCTAGAAGAGAGAATTAGATTAGATTCTGAGATGCTTTAAAAAATAATAATAATCCAGTAAGGTGGGGTAAGGTCCAGAACAGCAGGCAGTCTTAGGGTCAGAGCAGGCAGTCTTAGGGTCAGAGCAGGCAGTCTTAGGGTCAGAGCAGGCAGGGTTAGGGTCAGAGCAGGCAGTCTTAGGGTCAGAGCAGGCAGTCTTAGGGTCAGAGCAGGCAGTCTTAGGGTCAGAGCAGGCAGTCTTAGGGTCAGAGCAGGCAGTCTTAGGGTCAGAGCAGGCAGTCTTAGGGTCAGAGCAGGCAGGGTTAGGGTCAGAGCAGGCAGTCTTAGGGTCAGAGCAGGCAGGGTTAGGGTCAGAGCAGGCAGTCTTAGGGTCAGAGCAGGCAGTCTTAGGGTCAGAGCAGGCAGTCTTAGGGTCAGAGCAGGCAGGGTTAGGGTCAGAGCAGGCAGTCTTAGGGTCAGAGCAGGCAGTCTTAGGGTCAGAGCAGGCAGTCTTAGGGTCAGAGCAGGCAGTCTTAGGGTCAGAGCAGGCAGTCTTAGGGTCAGAGCAGGCAGTCTTAGGGTCAGAGCAGGCAGTCTTAGGGTCAGAGCAGGCAGTCTTAGGGTCAGAGCAGGCAGTCTTAGGGTCAGAGCAGGCAGTCTTAGGGTCAGAGCAGGCAGTCTTAGGGTCAGAGCAGGCAGTCTTAGGGTCAGAGCAGGCAGTCTTAGGGTCAGAGCAGGCAGTCTTAGGGTCAGAGCAGGCAGTCTTAGGGTCAGAGCAGGCAGTCTTAGGGTCAGAGCAGGCAGTCTTAGGGTCAGAGCAGGCAGGGTTAGGGTCAGAGCAGGCAGTCTTAGGGTCAGAGCAGGCAGTCTTAGGGTCAGAGCAGACAGTCTTAGGGTCAGAGCAGGCAGTCTTAGGGTCAGAGCAGGCAGTCTTAGGTCAGAGCAGGCAGTCTTAGGGTCAGAGCAGGCAGTCTTAGGGTCAGAGCAGGCAGTCTTAGGGTCAGAGCAGGCAGGGTTAGGGTCAGAGCAGGCAGTCTTAGGGTCAGAGCAGGCAGTCTTAGGGTCAGAGCAGACAGTCTTAGGGTCAGAGCAGGCAGTCTTAGGGTCAGAGCAGGCAGTCTTAGGGTCAGAGCAGGCAGTCTTAGGGTCAGAGTAGGCAGGGTTAGGGTCAGAGCAGGTAGTCTTAGGGTCAGAGCAGGCAGTCTTAGGGTCAGAGCAGGCAGTCTTAGGGTCAGAGCAGGCAGTCTTAGGGTCAGAGCAGGCAGTCTTAGGGTCAGAGCAGGCAGTCTTAGGGTCAGAGCAGGCAGTCTTAGGGTCAGAGCAGGCTGTCTTATTGTCAGAGCAGGCAGTCTTAGGGTCAGAGCAGGCAGTCTTAGGGTCAGAGCAGGCAGTCTTAGGGTCAGAGCTGGCAGTCTTAGGGTCAGAGCAGGCAGTCTTAGGGTCAGAGCAGGCAGTCTTAGGGTCAGAGCAGGCAGTCTTAGTGTCAGAGCAGGCAGTCTTAGGGTCAGAGCAGGCAGTCTTAGGGTCAGAGCAGGCAGGCTCAGGGTCAGAGCAGGCAGGCTCAGGGTCAGAGCAGGCAGAAAGGTCCAAACTGGGAAGGGCTTGAAAACAGGAACAAGAAACAGGCAGGAGCAGGGGAACAAATGCTGGTAGGTTTTACAAACAAAACAAACTGGCAACAAACTGGCAACCTGTGGGCTCTGTTGAGTAATAACCTGTGGGCTCTGTTGAGTAACAACCTGTGGGTTCTGTTGAGCAACAACCTGTGGGCTCTGTTGAGTAATAACCTGTGGGCTCTGTTGAGTAATAACCTGTGGGCTCTGTTGAGTAATAACCTGTGGGCTCTGTTGAGTAATAACCTGTGGGCTCTGTTGAATAACAACCTGTGGGCTCTGTTGAGTAACAACCTGTGGGCTCTGTTGAGTAATAACCTGTGGGCTCTGTTGAGTAATAACCCGTGGGCTCTGTTGAGTAATAACCTGTGGGCTCTGTTGAGTAATAACAGGCACACACACACACACACACACACACACACACACACACACACACACACACACACACACACACACACACACACACACACACACACACACACACACACACACACGGATAAGAGAGGACTGGATATTCAGCTTTTTTGATTAATGCCTGTTTTTGACTCAAACCCACAATAACCTTCATCATCCATCATGATGCCATGCACAAACACCATGGTGTTGAGTAATCAGTGTGTGTGCATGTTTGTGTGTATGTGTGTGTGTGCCTGCGTGTGTGCGCGCGCGTGTGTGTGTGTGTGTGTGTGTGTGTGTGTGTGTGTGTGTGTGTGTGTGTGTGTGCGTGCCTGCGTGCGTGTGTGCGTGTGTGTGTGTGTGCAGGGGTAACATTAGAATTCAGAAATCGGCATTTCAAAACACAGACCATCAAAAAATCTTGTTTTAAACCCATTTCACCTGCATTTTAAATGGATAGTCAACACTGTTTTTCTGCTTCAACAGCGTGATCAGGTACATGCAACTCTAGTTTTCATTCACAGAAATACATTAGTAACAACACGTTCTGCCAGACAATAGCTTCCCTTTCATCAGACAACAGAAGTGCAACGCTATTTGGAAACAGCCCACACAAGTAAATGAGATTCCAATGAAAAAGCCATGTATTTTTTGCAAAAATGATGCTTGCCGTTATATTTCTATTGTTTTATCATAAAATGAATGTAGCTACATTCCCTAATGTTTTGCTTGAAGTTAATCTGGAATTTTACCTGAGAAAGGACAGGAGCAAAGTAGATACACTGAGAAAAGGACAGTAGAAAAGCAAGAAAAAACACTGAGAAAAAGGACAGGAGAAAGTAGATACACTGAGAAAAGGGACAGAGAAAAGAGAACACTGAGAAAAGACAGGAGAAAAGTAGATACACTGAGAAAAGGACAGTAGAAAAGAAGAAACACTGAGAAAAGGACAGGAGGAAAAGTTTGAGAGGTGTGGGGAACGTGTAGAGGACAAGCACCCCTCTGAGAGGTGGTCGTGGAGAAAAGTTACACTGAGAAAGTGTGGGGGAAACGTGGTAGAGGACAAGCACCCCTTCTGAGAGGTGGTCGTGGAAGAACTCGTGAGAGGTGTGGGGGAACGTGGTAGAGGACAAGCACCCCTTCTGAGAGGTGGTCGTGGGCCTCGTTTGAGAGGACAGGGGTAGAACGTGGTAGGACAGGACAGACCCCTTCTGAGAGGTGGTCGTGGGCCTCGTTTGAGAGGTGTGGGGGAAACGTGGTAGAGGACAAGCACCTTCTGAGAGGTGGTCGTGGGCCTCGTTTGAGAGGTGTGGGGGAACGTGGTAGAGGACAAGCACCCCTCTGAGAGGTGGTCGTGGGCCTCGTTTGAGAGGTGTGGGGGAACGTGGTAGAGGACAAGCACCCTTCTGAGAGGTGGTCGTGGCCTCGTGAGAGGTGTGGGGGGAACGTGGCAGGGGACAAGCACCCTTCTGAGAGGTGGTCGTGGGCCTCGTTTGAGAGGTGTGGGGTAACGTGGTAGAGGACAAGCTCCCCTCTGAGAGGTGGTCGTGGGCCTCGTTTGAGTTTCTCCATCTGTGGGGGAACGTGGTAGAGGACAAGCACCATCTGAGAGGTGGTCGTGGGCCTCGTTTGAGAGGTGTGGGTGTACGTGGTAGAGGTGTGTGCACCCATCTGAGAGGTGGTCGTGGGCCTCGTTTGAGATGTGGGGGAACGGTGGGGCAGTGTGGACAAGCACCATCTGAGAGGTGGTCGTGGGCCTCGTTGAGAGGTGTGGGGGAACGTGGTAAGAACAAGCACCCTTCTGAGAGGTGGTCTGGGCCTCGTTTGAGATCTGTGGGGTGTAACGTGGTAGAGTGTGTGCACCCCTTCTGAGAGGTGGTCGTGGGCCTCGTTTGAGAGGTGTGGGTGTACGTGGTTCATGCGGTGTGTTGCCCTCTGAGAGGTGTCGTGGGCCTCGTTTGTTGAGGTGTGGGGGAACGTGTAGAGGACAAGCACCCCATCTGAGAGGTGGTCGTGGGCCTCGTTGAGAGGTGTTGCTCCACGTGGTAGAGGACAAGCACCCCTCTGAGAGGTGGTCGTGGGCCTCGTTTGAGAGGTGTGGGGGAACGTGGTAGAGGACAAGCACCCCTCTGAGAGGTGGTCGTGGGCCTCGTTTGAGAGGTGTGGGGGAACGTGGTAGAGGACAAGCACCCTCTGAGAGGTGGTCGTGGGCCTCGTTTGAGAGGTGTGGGGGAACGTGGTAGGGACAAGCCCCCTTCTGAGAGGTGGTCGTGGGCCTCGTTTGAGAGGTGTGGGAACGTGGCAGGGTACAAGACACACCCCTTCTGAGAGGTGGTCGTGGGCCTCGTTTGAGAGGTGTGGGGGAACGTGGTAGAGGACAAGCACCCCTTCTGAGAGGTGGTCGTGGGCCTCGTTTGAGAGGTGTGGGGAACGTGGTAGAGGACAAGCACCCCTTCTGAGAGGTGGTCGTGGCCTCGTTTGAGAGGTGGGGGAACGTGGGTAGAGGACAGAGCACCTCTTCTGAGGGTGGTCGTGGGCCTCTTTTGGACAGAGTCGTGGGGGGAACGGGGTAGAGGACAAATACCCCTTCTGAGAGGTGGTCGGGGGCCTCGTTTGAGAGGAGATGGGGGAACGTGGTAGGACAAGCACCCTTCTGAGAGGTGGTCGTGGGCCTCGTTTGAGAGGTGTGGGGGAACGATGAGGTAGAGGACAAGGCCACCCCTTCTGAGAGGTGGTCGTGGGCCCTCGTTTGAGAGGTGTGGGGGACGTGGTAGAGGACAAGCAAACCCCTTCTGAGAGGTGGTCGTGGGCGTCGTTTGAGAGGTGGTGGGGGAACGTGTAGAGGAACAAGCACCCCTTCTGAGAGGGTGGTCGTGGGCCTCGTTTGAGAGGTGTGGGGAACGTGGGGTAGAGGACAAGCACCCTTCTGAGAGGTGGTCCGTGGGGCCTCGTTTGAGAGGTGTGGGGGGAACGTGGTAGAGGGACAAGCACCCCTTCTGAGAGGTGGTCGTGGGCCTCGTTTGAGAGGTGTGGGGGAACGTGGTAGAGGACAAGCACCCCTTCTGAGAGGTGGTCGTGGGCCTCGTTTGAGAGGTGTGGGGAACGTGGTAGAGGACAAGCACCCCTTCTGAGAGGTGGTCGTGGGCCTCGTTTGAGAGGTGTGGGGGGAACGTGGTAGAGGACAAGCACCCCTTCTGAGAGGTGGTCGTGGCCTCGTTTGAGAGGTGTGGGGGAACGTGGTAGAGGACAAGCACCCCTTCTGAGAGGTGGTCGTGGGCCTCGTTTGAGAGGTGTGGGGGAACGTGGTAGAGGACAAGCACCCCTTCTGAGAGTGGTCGTGGGCCTCGTTTGAGAGGTGTGGGGGAACGTGGTAGAGGACAAGCACCCCTTCTGAGAGGTGGTCGTGGGCCTCGTTTGAGAGGTGTGGGGGAACGTGGTAGAGGACAAGCACCCTTCTGAGAGGTGGTCGTGGGCCTCGTTTGAGAGGTGTGGGGGAACGTGGTAGAGGACAAGCACCCCTTCTGAGAGGTGGTCGTGGGCCTCGTTTGAGAGGTGTGGGGGAACGTGGTAGAGGACAAGCACCCCTTCTGAGAGGTGGTCGTGGGCCTCGTTTGAGAGGTGTGGGGGAACGTGGTAGAGGACAAGCACCCCTTCTGAGAGGTGGTCGTGGGCCTCGTTTGAGAGGTGTGGGGGGAACGTGGTAGAGGACAAGCACCCCTTCTGAGAGGTGGTCGTGGGCCTCGTTTGAGAGGTGTGGGGGGAACGTGGTAGAGGACAAGCACCCCTTCTGAGAGGTGGTCGTGGGCCTCGTTTGAGAGGTGTGGGGGAACGTGGTAGAGGACAAGCACCCCTTCTGAGAGGTGGTCGTGGGCCTCGTTTGAGAGGTGTGGGGGAACGTGGTAGAGGACAAGCACCCCTCTGAGAGGTGGTCGTGGGCCTCGTTTGAGAGGTGTGGGGGAACGTGGTAGAGGACAAGCACCCCTCTGAGAGGTGGTCGTGGGCCTCGTTTGAGAGGTGTGGGGGAACGTGGTAGAGGACAAGCACCCCTTCTGAGAGGTGGTCGTGGGCCTCGTTTGAGAGGTGTGGGGGAACGTGGTAGAGGACAAGCACCCCTTCTGAGAGGTGGTCGTGGGCCTCGTTTGAGAGGTGTGGGGGAACGTGGTAGAGGACAAGCACCCCTTCTGAGAGGTGGTCGTGGGCCTCGTTTGAGAGGTGTGGGGGAACGTGGTAGAGGACAAGCACCCCTTCTGAGAGGTGGTCGTGGGCCTCGTTTGAGAGGTGTGGGGGAACGTGGGTAGAGGACAAGCACCCCTTCTGAGAGGTGGTCGTGGGCCTCGTTTGAGAGGTGTGGGGGAACGTGGTAGAGGACAAGCACCCCTTCTGAGAGGTGGTCGTGGGCCTCGTTTGAGAGGTGTGGGGGAACGTGGTAGAGGACAAGCACCCCTTCTGAGAGGTGGTCGTGGGCCTCGTTTGAGAGGTGTGGGGGAACGTGGTAGAGGACAAGCACCCCTTCTGAGAGGTGGTCGTGGGCCTCGTTTGAGAGGTGTGGGGGAACGTGGTAGAGGACAAGCACCCCTTCTGAGAGGTGGTCGTGGGCCTCGTTTGAGAGGTGTGGGGGGAACGTGGTAGAGGACAAGCACCCCTTCTGAGAGGTGGTCGTGGGCCTCGTTTGAGAGGTGTGGGGGAACGTGGTAGAGGACAAGCACCCCTTCTGAGAGGTGGTCGTGGGCCTCGTTTGAGAGGTGTGGGGGAACGTGGTAGAGGACAAGCACCCCTTCTGAGAGGTGGTCGTGGGCCTCGTTTGAGAGGTGTGGGGGAACGTGGTAGAGGACAAGCACCCCTTCTGAGAGGTGGTCGTGGGCCTCGTTTGAGAGGTGTGGGGGAACGTGGTAGAGGACAAGCACCCCTTCTGAGAGGTGGTCGTGGGCCTCGTTTGAGAGGTGTGGGGGAACGTGGTAGAGGACAAGCACCCCTTCTGAGAGGTGGTCGTGGGCCTCGTTTGAGAGGTGTGGGGGAACGTGGTAGAGGACAAGCACCCCTTCTGAGAGGTGGTCGTGGGCCTCGTTTGAGAGGTGTGGGGGGAACGTGGTAGAGGACAAGCACCCCTTCTGAGAGGTGGTCGTGGGCCTCGTTTGAGAGGTGTGGGGGAACGTGGTAGAGGACAAGCACCCCTTCTGAGAGGTGGTCGTGGGCCTCGTTTGAGAGGTGTGGGGGAACGTGGTAGAGGACAAGCACCCCTTCTGAGAGGTGGTCGTGGGCCTCGTTTGAGAGGTGTGGGGGAACGTGGTAGAGGACAAGCACCCCTTCTGAGAGGTGGTCGTGGGCCTCGTTTGAGAGGTGTGGGGGAACGTGGTAGAGGACAAGCACCCCTTCTGAGAGGTGGTCGTGGGCCTCGTTTGAGAGGTGTGGGGGAACGTGGTAGAGGACAAGCACCCCTTCTGAGAGGTGGTCGTGGGCCTCGTTTGAGAGGTGTGGGGGAACGTGGTAGAGGACAAGCACCCCTTCTGAGAGGTGGTCGTGGGCCTCGTTTGAGAGGTGTGGGGGGAACGTGGTAGAGGACAAGCACCCCTTCTGAGAGGTGGTCGTGGGCCTCGTTTGAGAGGTGTGGGGGAACGTGGTAGAGGACAAGCACCCCTTCTGAGAGGTGGTCGTGGGCCTCGTTTGAGAGGTGTGGGGGAACGTGGTAGAGGACAAGCACCCCTTCTGAGAGGTGGTCGTGGGCCTCGTTTGAGAGGTGTGGGGGAACGTGGTAGAGGACAAGCACCCCTTCTGAGAGGTGGTCGTGGGCCTCGTTTGAGAGGTGTGGGGGAACGTGGTAGAGGACAAGCACCCCTTCTGAGAGGTGGTCGTGGGCCTCGTTTGAGAGGTGTGGGGGAACGTGGTAGAGGACAAGCACCCCTTCTGAGAGGTGGTCGTGGGCCTCGTTTGAGAGGTGTGGGGGAACGTGGTAGAGGACAAGCACCCCTTCTGAGAGGTGGTCGTGGGCCTCGTTTGAGAGGTGTGGGGGAACGTGGTAGAGGACAAGCACCCCTTCTGAGAGGTGGTCGTGGGCCTCGTTTGAGAGGTGTGGGGGAACGTGGTAGAGGACAAGCACCCCTTCTGAGAGGTGGTCGTGGGCCTCGTTTGAGAGGTGTGGGGGAACGTGGTAGAGGACAAGCACCCCTTCTGAGAGGTGGTCGTGGGCCTCGTTTGAGAGGTGTGGGGGAACGTGGTAGAGGACAAGCACCCCTTCTGAGAGGTGGTCGTGGGCCTCGTTTGAGAGGTGTGGGGGAACGTGGTAGAGGACAAGCACCCCTTCTGAGAGGTGGTCGTGGGCCTCGTTTGAGAGGTGTGGGGGAACGTGGTAGAGGACAAGCACCCCTTCTGAGAGGTGGTCGTGGGCCTCGTTTGAGAGGTGTGGGGGAACGTGGTAGAGGACAAGCACCCCTTCTGAGAGGTGGTCGTGGGCCTCGTTTGAGAGGTGTGGGGGAACGTGGTAGAGGACAAGCACCCCTTCTGAGAGGTGGTCGTGGGCCTCGTTTGAGAGGTGTGGGGGAACGTGGTAGAGGACAAGCACCCCTTCTGAGAGGTGGTCGTGGGCCTCGTTTGAGAGGTGTGGGGGAACGTGGTAGAGGACAAGCACCCCTTCTGAGAGGTGGTCGTGGGCCTCGTTTGAGAGGTGTGGGGGAACGTGGTAGAGGGACAAGCACCCCTTCTGAGAGGTGGTCGTGGGCCTCGTTTGAGAGGTGTGGGGGAACGTGGTAGAGGACAAGCACCCCTTCTGAGAGGTGGTCGTGGGCCTCGTTTGAGAGGTGTGGGGGAACGTGGTAGAGGACAAGCACCCCTTCTGAGAGGTGGTCGTGGGCCTCGTTTGAGAGGTGTGGGGGAACGTGGTAGAGGACAAGCACCCCTTCTGAGAGGTGGTCGTGGGCCTCGTTTGAGAGGTGTGGGGGAACGTGGTAGAGGACAAGCACCCCTTCTGAGAGGTGGTCGTGGGCCTCGTTTGAGAGGTGTGGGGGAACGTGGTAGAGGACAAGCACCCCTTCTGAGAGGTGGTCGTGGGCCTCGTTTGAGAGGTGTGGGGGAACGTGGTAGAGGACAAGCACCCCTTCTGAGAGGTGGTCGTGGGCCTCGTTTGAGAGGTGTGGGGGAACGTGGTAGAGGACAAGCACCCCTTCTGAGAGGTGGTCGTGGGCCTCGTTTGAGAGGTGTGGGGGAACGTGGTAGAGGACAAGCACCCCTTCTGAGAGGTGGTCGTGGGCCTCGTTTGAGAGGTGTGGGGGAACGTGGTAGAGGACAAGCACCCCTTCTGAGAGGTGGTCGTGGGCCTCGTTTGAGAGGTGTGGGGGAACGTGGTAGAGGACAAGCACCCCTTCTGAGAGGTGGTCGTGGGCCTCGTTTGAGAGGTGTGGGGGAACGTGGTAGAGGACAAGCACCCCTTCTGAGAGGTGGTCGTGGGCCTCGTTTGAGAGGTGTGGGGGAACGTGGTAGAGGACAAGCACCCCTTCTGAGAGGTGGTCGTGGGCCTCGTTTGAGAGGTGTGGGGGAACGTGGTAGAGGACAAGCACCCCTTCTGAGAGGTGGTCGTGGGCCTCGTTTGAGAGGTGTGGGGGAACGTGGTAGAGGACAAGCACCCCTTCTGAGAGGTGGTCGTGGGCCTCGTTTGAGAGGTGTGGGGGAACGTGGTAGGGGACAAGCACCCCTTCTGAGAGGTGGTCGTGGGCCTCGTTTGAGAGGTGTGGGGGGAACGTGGTAGAGGACAAGCACCCCTTCTGAGAGGTGGTCGTGGGCCTCGTTTGAGAGGTGTGGGGGAACGTGGTAGAGGACAAGCACCCCTTCTGAGAGGTGGTCGTGGGCCTCGTTTGAGAGGTGTGGGGGGAACGTGGTAGAGGACAAGCACCCCTTCTGAGAGGTGGTCGTGGGCCTCGTTTGAGAGGTGTGGGGGAACGTGGTAGGGGACAAGCACCCCTTCTGAGAGGTGGTCGTGGGCCTCGTTTGAGAGGTGTGGGGGAACGTGGTAGAGGACAAGCACCCCTTCTGAGAGGTGGTCGTGGGCCTCGTTTGAGAGGTGTGGGGGAACGTGGTAGAGGACAAGCACCCCTTCTGAGAGGTGGTCGTGGGCCTCGTTTGAGAGGTGTGGGGGAACGTGGTAGAGGACAAGCACCCCTTCTGAGAGGTGGTCGTGGGCCTCGTTTGAGAGGTGTGGGGGGAACGTGGTAGAGGACAAGCACCCCTTCTGAGAGGTGGTCGTGGGCCTCGTTTGAGAGGTGTGGGGGAACGTGGTAGAGGACAAGCACCCCTTCTGAGAGGTGGTCGTGGGCCTCGTTTGAGAGGTGTGGGGGAACGTGGTAGAGGACAAGCACCCCTTCTGAGAGGTGGTCGTGGGCCTCGTTTGAGAGGTGTGGGGGAACGTGGTAGAGGACAAGCACCCCTTCTGAGAGGTGGTCGTGGGCCTCGTTTGAGAGGTGTGGGGGAACGTGGTAGAGGACAAGCACCCCTTCTGAGAGGTGGTCGTGGGCCTCGTTTGAGAGGTGTGGGGGAACGTGGTAGAGGACAAGCACCCCTTCTGAGAGGTGGTCGTGGGCCTCGTTTGAGAGGTGTGGGGGAACGTGGTAGAGGACAAGCACCCCTTCTGAGAGGTGGTCGTGGGCCTCGTTTGAGAGGTGTGGGGGAACGTGGTAGAGGACAAGCACCCCTTCTGAGAGGTGGTCGTGGGCCTCGTTTGAGAGGTGTGGGGGAACGTGGTAGAGGACAAGCACCCCTTCTGAGAGGTGGTCGTGGGCCTCGTTTGAGAGGTGTGGGGGAACGTGGTAGAGGACAAGCACCCCTTCTGAGAGGTGGTCGTGGGCCTCGTTTGAGAGGTGTGGGGGGAACGTGGTAGAGGACAAGCACCCCTTCTGAGAGGTGGTCGTGGGCCTCGTTTGAGAGGTGTGGGGGAACGTGGTAGAGGACAAGCACCCCTTCTGAGAGGTGGTCGTGGGCCTCGTTTGAGAGGTGTGGGGGGAACGTGGTAGAGGACAAGCACCCCTTCTGAGAGGTGGTCGTGGGCCTCGTTTGAGAGGTGTGGGGGAACGTGGTAGAGGACAAGCACCCCTTCTGAGAGGTGGTCGTGGGCCTCGTTTGAGAGGTGTGGGGGAACGTGGTAGAGGACAAGCACCCCTTCTGAGAGGTGGTCGTGGGCCTCGTTTGAGAGGTGTGGGGGGAACGTGGTAGAGGACAAGCACCCCTTCTGAGAGGTGGTCGTGGGCCTCGTTTGAGAGGTGTGGGGGAACGTGGTAGAGGACAAGCACCCCTTCTGAGAGGTGGTCGTGGGCCTCGTTTGAGAGGTGTGGGGGAACGTGGTAGAGGACAAGCACCCCTTCTGAGAGGTGGTCGTGGGCCTCGTTTGAGAGGTGTGGGGGAACGTGGTAGAGGACAAGCACCCCTTCTGAGAGGTGGTCGTGGGCCTCGTTTGAGAGGTGTGGGGGAACGTGGTAGAGGACAAGCACCCCTTCTGAGAGGTGGTCGTGGGCCTCGTTTGAGAGGTGTGGGGGAACGTGGTAGAGGACAAGCACCCCTTCTGAGAGGTGGTCGTGGGCCTCGTTTGAGAGGTGTGGGGGAACGTGGTAGAGGACAAGCACCCCTTCTGAGAGGTGGTCGTGGGCCTCGTTTGAGAGGTGTGGGGGAACGTGGTAGAGGACAAGCACCCCTTCTGAGAGGTGGTCGTGGGCCTCGTTTGAGAGGTGTGGGGGAACGTGGTAGAGGACAAGCACCCCTTCTGAGAGGTGGTCGTGGGCCTCGTTTGAGAGGTGTGGGGGGAACGTGGTAGAGGACAAGCACCCCTTCTGAGAGGTGGTCGTGGGCCTCGTTTGAGAGGTGTGGGGGAACGTGGTAGAGGACAAGCACCCCTTCTGAGAGGTGGTCGTGGGCCTCGTTTGAGAGGTGTGGGGGAACGTGGTAGAGGACAAGCACCCCTTCTGAGAGGTGGTCGTGGGCCTCGTTTGAGAGGTGTGGGGGAACGTGGTAGAGGACAAGCACCCCTTCTGAGAGGTGGTCGTGGGCCTCGTTTGAGAGGTGTGGGGGAACGTGGTAGAGGACAAGCACCCCTTCTGAGAGGTGGTCGTGGGCCTCGTTTGAGAGGTGTGGGGGAACGTGGTAGAGGACAAGCACCCCTTCTGAGAGGTGGTCGTGGGCCTCGTTTGAGAGGTGTGGGGGAACGTGGTAGAGGACAAGCACCCCTTCTGAGAGGTGGTCGTGGGCCTCGTTTGAGAGGTGTGGGGGAACGTGGTAGAGGACAAGCACCCCTTCTGAGAGGTGGTCGTGGGCCTCGTTTGAGAGGTGTGGGGGAACGTGGTAGAGGACAAGCACCCCTTCTGAGAGGTGGTCGTGGGCCTCGTTTGAGAGGTGTGGGGGGAACGTGGTAGAGGACAAGCACCCCTTCTGAGAGGTGGTCGTGGGCCTCGTTTGAGAGGTGTGGGGGAACGTGGTAGAGGACAAGCACCCCTTCTGAGAGGTGGTCGTGGGCCTCGTTTGAGAGGTGTGGGGGAACGTGGTAGAGGACAAGCACCCCTTCTGAGAGGTGGTCGTGGGCCTCGTTTGAGAGGTGTGGGGGAACGTGGTAGAGGACAAGCACCCCTTCTGAGAGGTGGTCGTGGGCCTCGTTTGAGAGGTGTGGGGGAACGTGGTAGAGGACAAGCACCCCTTCTGAGAGGTGGTCGTGGGCCTCGTTTGAGAGGTGTGGGGGAACGTGGTAGAGGACAAGCACCCCTTCTGAGAGGTGGTCGTGGGCCTCGTTTGAGAGGTGTGGGGGAACGTGGTAGAGGACAAGCACCCCTTCTGAGAGGTGGTCGTGGGCCTCGTTTGAGAGGTGTGGGGGAACGTGGTAGAGGACAAGCACCCCTTCTGAGAGGTGGTCGTGGGCCTCGTTTGAGAGGTGTGGGGGAACGTGGTAGAGGACAAGCACCCCTTCTGAGAGGTGGTCGTGGGCCTCGTTTGAGAGGTGTGGGGGAACGTGGTAGAGGACAAGCACCCCTTCTGAGAGGTGGTCGTGGGCCTCGTTTGAGAGGTGTGGGGGAACGTGGTAGAGGACAAGCACCCCTTCTGAGAGGTGGTCGTGGGCCTCGTTTGAGAGGTGTGGGGGAACGTGGTAGAGGACAAGCACCCCTTCTGAGAGGTGGTCGTGGGCCTCGTTTGAGAGGTGTGGGGGAACGTGGTAGAGGACAAGCACCCCTTCTGAGAGGTGGTCGTGGGCCTCGTTTGAGAGGTGTGGGGGAACGTGGTAGAGGACAAGCACCCCTTCTGAGAGGTGGTCGTGGGCCTCGTTTGAGAGGTGTGGGGGAACGTGGTAGAGGACAAGCACCCCTTCTGAGAGGTGGTCGTGGGCCTCGTTTGAGAGGTGTGGGGGAACGTGGTAGAGGACAAGCACCCCTTCTGAGAGGTGGTCGTGGGCCTCGTTTGAGAGGTGTGGGGGAACGTGGTAGAGGACAAGCACCCCTTCTGAGAGGTGGTCGTGGGCCTCGTTTGAGAGGTGTGGGGGAACGTGGTAGAGGACAAGCACCCCTTCTGAGAGGTGGTCGTGGGCCTCGTTTGAGAGGTGTGGGGGAACGTGGTAGAGGACAAGCACCCCTTCTGAGAGGTGGTCGTGGGCCTCGTTTGAGAGGTGTGGGGGAACGTGGTAGAGGACAAGCACCCCTTCTGAGAGGTGGTCGTGGGCCTCGTTTGAGAGGTGTGGGGGAACGTGGTAGAGGACAAGCACCCCTTCTGAGAGGTGGTCGTGGGCCTCGTTTGAGAGGTGTGGGGGAACGTGGTAGAGGACAAGCACCCCTTCTGAGAGGTGGTCGTGGGCCTCGTTTGAGAGGTGTGGGGGAACGTGGTAGAGGACAAGCACCCCTTCTGAGAGGTGGTCGTGGGCCTCGTTTGAGAGGTGTGGGGGAACGTGGTAGAGGACAAGCACCCCTTCTGAGAGGTGGTCGTGGGCCTCGTTTGAGAGGTGTGGGGGAACGTGGTAGAGGACAAGCACCCCTTCTGAGAGGTGGTCGTGGGCCTCGTTTGAGAGGTGTGGGGGAACGTGGTAGAGGACAAGCACCCCTTCTGAGAGGTGGTCGTGGGCCTCGTTTGAGAGGTGTGGGGGAACGTGGTAGAGGACAAGCACCCCTTCTGAGAGGTGGTCGTGGGCCTCGTTTGAGAGGTGTGGGGGAACGTGGTAGAGGACAAGCACCCCTTCTGAGAGGTGGTCGTGGGCCTCGTTTGAGAGGTGTGGGGGAACGTGGTAGAGGACAAGCACCCCTTCTGAGAGGTGGTCGTGGGCCTCGTTTGAGAGGTGTGGGGGAACGTGGTAGAGGACAAGCACCCCTTCTGAGAGGTGGTCGTGGGCCTCGTTTGAGAGGTGTGGGGGAACGTGGTAGAGGACAAGCACCCCTTCTGAGAGGTGGTCGTGGGCCTCGTTTGAGAGGTGTGGGGGAACGTGGTAGAGGACAAGCACCCCTTCTGAGAGGTGGTCGTGGGCCTCGTTTGAGAGGTGTGGGGGAACGTGGTAGAGGACAAGCACCCTTCTGAGAGGTGGTCGTGGGCCTCGTTTGAGAGGTGTGGGGGAACGTGGTAGAGGACAAGCACCCCTTCTGAGAGGTGGTCGTGGGCCTCGTTTGAGAGGTGTGGGGGAACGTGGTAGAGGACAAGCACCCCTTCTGAGAGGTGGTCGTGGGCCTCGTTTGAGAGGTGTGGGGGAACGTGGTAGAGGACAAGCACCCCTTCTGAGAGGTGGTCGTGGGCCTCGTTTGAGAGGTGTGGGGGAACGTGGTAGAGGACAAGCACCCCTTCTGAGAGGTGGTCGTGGGCCTCGTTTGAGAGGTGTGGGGGAACGTGGTAGAGGACAAGCACCCCTTCTGAGAGGTGGTCGTGGGCCTCGTTTGAGAGGTGTGGGGGAACGTGGTAGAGGACAAGCACCCCTTCTGAGAGGTGGTCGTGGGCCTCGTTTGAGAGGTGTGGGGGAACGTGGTAGAGGACAAGCACCCCTTCTGAGAGGTGGTCGTGGGCCTCGTTTGAGAGGTGTGGGGGAACGTGGTAGAGGGACAAGCACCCCTTCTGAGAGGTGGTCGTGGGCCTCGTTTGAGAGGTGTGGGGGAACGTGGTAGAGGACAAGCACCCCTTCTGAGAGGTGGTCGTGGGCCTCGTTTGAGAGGTGTGGGGGAACGTGGTAGAGGACAAGCACCCCTTCTGAGAGGTGGTCGTGGGCCTCGTTTGAGAGGTGTGGGGGAACGTGGTAGAGGACAAGCACCCCTTCTGAGAGGTGGTCGTGGGCCTCGTTTGAGAGGTGTGGGGGAACGTGGTAGAGGGACAAGCACCCCTTCTGAGAGGTGGTCGTGGGCCTCGTTTGAGAGGTGTGGGGGAACGTGGTAGAGGACAAGCACCCCTTCTGAGAGGTGGTCGTGGGCCTCGTTTGAGAGGTGTGGGGGAACGTGGTAGAGGACAAGCACCCCTTCTGAGAGGTGGTCGTGGGCCTCGTTTGAGAGGTGTGGGGGAACGTGGTAGAGGACAAGCACCCCTTCTGAGAGGTGGTCGTGGGCCTCGTTTGAGAGGTGTGGGGGAACGTGGTAGAGGACAAGCACCCCTTCTGAGAGGTGGTCGTGGGCCTCGTTTGAGAGGTGTGGGGGAACGTGGTAGAGGACAAGCACCCCTTCTGAGAGGTGGTCGTGGGCCTCGTTTGAGAGGTGTGGGGGAACGTGGTAGAGGACAAGCACCCCTTCTGAGAGGTGGTCGTGGGCCTCGTTTGAGAGGTGTGGGGGAACGTGGTAGAGGACAAGCACCCCTTCTGAGAGGTGGTCGTGGGCCTCGTTTGAGAGGTGTGGGGGAACGTGGTAGAGGACAAGCACCCCTTCTGAGAGGTGGTCGTGGGCCTCGTTTGAGAGGTGTGGGGGAACGTGGTAGAGGACAAGCACCCTTCTGAGAGGTGGTCGTGGGCCTCGTTTGAGAGGTGTGGGGGAACGTGGTAGAGGACAAGCACCCCTTCTGAGAGGTGGTCGTGGGCCTCGTTTGAGAGGTGTGGGGGAACGTGGTAGAGGACAAGCACCCCTTCTGAGAGGTGGTCGTGGGCCTCGTTTGAGAGGTGTGGGGGAACGTGGTAGAGGACAAGCACCCCTTCTGAGAGGTGGTCGTGGGCCTCGTTTGAGAGGTGTGGGGGAACGTGGTAGAGGACAAGCACCCCTTCTGAGAGGTGGTCGTGGGCCTCGTTTGAGAGGTGTGGGGGAACGTGGTAGAGGACAAGCACCCCTTCTGAGAGGTGGTCGTGGGCCTCGTTTGAGAGGTGTGGGGGAACGTGGTAGAGGACAAGCACCCCTTCTGAGAGGTGGTCGTGGGCCTCGTTTGAGAGGTGTGGGGGAACGTGGTAGGGGACAAGCACCCCTTCTGAGAGGTGGTCGTGGGCCTCGTTTGAGAGGTGTGGGGGAACGTGGTAGAGGACAAGCACCCCTTCTGAGAGGTGGTCGTGGGCCTCGTTTGAGAGGTGTGGGGGAACGTGGTAGAGGACAAGCACCCCTTCTGAGAGGTGGTCGTGGGCCTCGTTTGAGAGGTGTGGGGGAACGTGGTAGAGGACAAGCACCCCTTCTGAGAGGTGGTCGTGGGCCTCGTTTGAGAGGTGTGGGGGAACGTGGTAGAGGACAAGCACCCCTTCTGAGAGGTGGTCGTGGGCCTCGTTTGAGAGGTGTGGGGGAACGTGGTAGAGGACAAGCACCCCTTCTGAGAGGTGGTCGTGGGCCTCGTTTGAGAGGTGTGGGGGAACGTGGTAGAGGACAAGCACCCCTTCTGAGAGGTGGTCGTGGGCCTCGTTTGAGAGGTGTGGGGGAACGTGGTAGAGGACAAGCACCCCTTCTGAGAGGTGGTCGTGGGCCTCGTTTGAGAGGTGTGGGGGAACGTGGTAGAGGACAAGCACCCCTTCTGAGAGGTGGTCGTGGGCCTCGTTTGAGAGGTGTGGGGGAACGTGGTAGAGGACAAGCACCCCTTCTGAGAGGTGGTCGTGGGCCTCGTTTGAGAGGTGTGGGGGAACGTGGTAGAGGACAAGCACCCCTTCTGAGAGGTGGTCGTGGGCCTCGTTTGAGAGGTGTGGGGGAACGTGGTAGAGGACAAGCACCCCTTCTGAGAGGTGGTCGTGGGCCTCGTTTGAGAGGTGTGGGGGAACGTGGTAGAGGACAAGCACCCCTTCTGAGAGGTGGTCGTGGGCCTCGTTTGAGAGGTGTGGGGGAACGTGGTAGAGGACAAGCACCCCTTCTGAGAGGTGGTCGTGGGCCTCGTTTGAGAGGTGTGGGGGAACGTGGTAGAGGACAAGCACCCCTTCTGAGAGGTGGTCGTGGGCCTCGTTTGAGAGGTGTGGGGGAACGTGGTAGAGGACAAGCACCCCTTCTGAGAGGTGGTCGTGGGCCTCGTTTGAGAGGTGTGGGGGAACGTGGTAGAGGACAAGCACCCCTTCTGAGAGGTGGTCGTGGGCCTCGTTTGAGAGGTGTGGGGGAACGTGGTAGAGGGACAAGCACCCCTTCTGAGAGGTGGTCGTGGGCCTCGTTTGAGAGGTGTGGGGGGAACGTGGTAGAGGACAAGCACCCCTTCTGAGAGGTGGTCGTGGGCCTCGTTTGAGAGGTGTGGGGGAACGTGGTAGAGGACAAGCACCCCTTCTGAGAGGTGGTCGTGGGCCTCGTTTGAGAGGTGTGGGGGAACGTGGTAGAGGACAAGCACCCCTTCTGAGAGGTGGTCGTGGGCCTCGTTTGAGAGGTGTGGGGGAACGTGGTAGAGGACAAGCACCCCTTCTGAGAGGTGGTCGTGGGCCTCGTTTGAGAGGTGTGGGGGAACGTGGTAGAGGACAAGCACCCCTTCTGAGAGGTGGTCGTGGGCCTCGTTTGAGAGGTGTGGGGGAACGTGGTAGAGGACAAGCACCCCTTCTGAGAGGTGGTCGTGGGCCTCGTTTGAGAGGTGTGGGGGGAACGTGGTAGAGGACAAGCACCCCTTCTGAGAGGTGGTCGTGGGCCTCGTTTGAGAGGTGTGGGGGAACGTGGTAGAGGACAAGCACCCCTTCTGAGAGGTGGTCGTGGGCCTCGTTTGAGAGGTGTGGGGGAACGTGGTAGAGGACAAGCACCCCTTCTGAGAGGTGGTCGTGGGCCTCGTTTGAGAGGTGTGGGGGAACGTGGTAGAGGACAAGCACCCCTTCTGAGAGGTGGTCGTGGGCCTCGTTTGAGAGGTGTGGGGGAACGTGGTAGAGGACAAGCACCCCTTCTGAGAGGTGGTCGTGGGCCTCGTTTGAGAGGTGTGGGGGAACGTGGTAGAGGACAAGCACCCCTTCTGAGAGGTGGTCGTGGGCCTCGTTTGAGAGGTGTGGGGGAACGTGGTAGAGGACAAGCACCCCTTCTGAGAGGTGGTCGTGGGCCTCGTTTGAGAGGTGTGGGGGAACGTGGTAGAGGACAAGCACCCCTTCTGAGAGGTGGTCGTGGGCCTCGTTTGAGAGGTGTGGGGGAACGTGGTAGAGGACAAGCACCCCTTCTGAGAGGTGGTCGTGGGCCTCGTTTGAGAGGTGTGGGGGAACGTGGTAGAGGACAAGCACCCCTTCTGAGAGGTGGTCGTGGGCCTCGTTTGAGAGGTGTGGGGGAACGTGGTAGAGGACAAGCACCCCTTCTGAGAGGTGGTCGTGGGCCTCGTTTGAGAGGTGTGGGGGAACGTGGTAGAGGACAAGCACCCCTTCTGAGAGGTGGTCGTGGGCCTCGTTTGAGAGGTGTGGGGGAACGTGGTAGAGGACAAGCACCCCTTCTGAGAGGTGGTCGTGGGCCTCGTTTGAGAGGTGTGGGGGAACGTGGTAGAGGACAAGCACCCCTTCTGAGAGGTGGTCGTGGGCCTCGTTTGAGAGGTGTGGGGGAACGTGGTAGAGGACAAGCACCCCTTCTGAGAGGTGGTCGTGGGCCTCGTTTGAGAGGTGTGGGGGAACGTGGTAGAGGACAAGCACCCCTTCTGAGAGGTGGTCGTGGGCCTCGTTTGAGAGGTGTGGGGGAACGTGGTAGAGGACAAGCACCCCTTCTGAGAGGTGGTCGTGGGCCTCGTTTGAGAGGTGTGGGGGAACGTGGTAGAGGACAAGCACCCCTTCTGAGAGGTGGTCGTGGGCCTCGTTTGAGAGGTGTGGGGGAACGTGGTAGAGGACAAGCACCCCTTCTGAGAGGTGGTCGTGGGCCTCGTTTGAGAGGTGTGGGGGAACGTGGTAGAGGACAAGCACCCCTTCTGAGAGGTGGTCGTGGGCCTCGTTTGAGAGGTGTGGGGGAACGTGGTAGAGGACAAGCACCCCTTCTGAGAGGTGGTCGTGGGCCTCGTTTGAGAGGTGTGGGGGAACGTGGTAGAGGACAAGCACCCCTTCTGAGAGGTGGTCGTGGGCCTCGTTTGAGAGGTGTGGGGGAACGTGGTAGAGGACAAGCACCCCTTCTGAGAGGTGGTCGTGGGCCTCGTTTGAGAGGTGTGGGGGAACGTGGTAGAGGACAAGCACCCCTTCTGAGAGGTGGTCGTGGGCCTCGTTTGAGAGGTGTGGGGGAACGTGGTAGAGGACAAGCACCCCTTCTGAGAGGTGGTCGTGGGCCTCGTTTGAGAGGTGTGGGGGAACGTGGTAGAGGACAAGCACCCCTTCTGAGAGGTGGTCGTGGGCCTCGTTTGAGAGGTGTGGGGGAACGTGGTAGAGGACAAGCACCCCTTCTGAGAGGTGGTCGTGGGCCTCGTTTGAGAGGTGTGGGGGAACGTGGTAGAGGACAAGCACCCCTTCTGAGAGGTGGTCGTGGGCCTCGTTTGAGAGGTGTGGGGGAACGTGGTAGAGGACAAGCACCCCTTCTGAGAGGTGGTCGTGGGCCTCGTTTGAGAGGTGTGGGGGAACGTGGTAGAGGACAAGCACCCCTTCTGAGAGGTGGTCGTGGGCCTCGTTTGAGAGGTGTGGGGGAACGTGGTAGAGGACAAGCACCCCTTCTGAGAGGTGGTCGTGGGCCTCGTTTGAGAGGTGTGGGGGAACGTGGTAGAGGACAAGCACCCCTTCTGAGAGGTGGTCGTGGGCCTCGTTTGAGAGGTGTGGGGGAACGTGGTAGAGGACAAGCACCCCTTCTGAGAGGTGGTCGTGGGCCTCGTTTGAGAGGTGTGGGGGAACGTGGTAGAGGACAAGCACCCCTTCTGAGAGGTGGTCGTGGGCCTCGTTTGAGAGGTGTGGGGGAACGTGGTAGAGGACAAGCACCCCTTCTGAGAGGTGGTCGTGGGCCTCGTTTGAGAGGTGTGGGGGAACGTGGTAGAGGACAAGCACCCCTTCTGAGAGGTGGTCGTGGGCCTCGTTTGAGAGGTGTGGGGGAACGTGGTAGAGGACAAGCACCCCTTCTGAGAGGTGGTCGTGGGCCTCGTTTGAGAGGTGTGGGGGAACGTGGTAGAGGACAAGCACCCCTTCTGAGAGGTGGTCGTGGGCCTCGTTTGAGAGGTGTGGGGGAACGTGGTAGAGGACAAGCACCCCTTCTGAGAGGTGGTCGTGGGCCTCGTTTGAGAGGTGTGGGGGAACGTGGTAGAGGACAAGCACCCCTTCTGAGAGGTGGTCGTGGGCCTCGTTTGAGAGGTGTGGGGGAACGTGGTAGAGGACAAGCACCCCTTCTGAGAGGTGGTCGTGGGCCTCGTTTGAGAGGTGTGGGGGAACGTGGTAGAGGACAAGCACCCCTTCTGAGAGGTGGTCGTGGGCCTCGTTTGAGAGGTGTGGGGGAACGTGGTAGAGGACAAGCACCCCTTCTGAGAGGTGGTCGTGGGCCTCGTTTGAGAGGTGTGGGGGAACGTGGTAGAGGACAAGCACCCCTTCTGAGAGGTGGTCGTGGGCCTCGTTTGAGAGGTGTGGGGGAACGTGGTAGAGGACAAGCACCCCTTCTGAGAGGTGGTCGTGGGCCTCGTTTGAGAGGTGTGGGGGAACGTGGTAGAGGACAAGCACCCCTTCTGAGAGGTGGTCGTGGGCCTCGTTTGAGAGGTGTGGGGGAACGTGGTAGAGGACAAGCACCCCTTCTGAGAGGTGGTCGTGGGCCTCGTTTGAGAGGTGTGGGGGAACGTGGTAGAGGACAAGCACCCCTTCTGAGAGGTGGTCGTGGGCCTCGTTTGAGAGGTGTGGGGGAACGTGGTAGAGGACAAGCACCCCTTCTGAGAGGTGGTCGTGGGCCTCGTTTGAGAGGTGTGGGGGAACGTGGTAGAGGACAAGCACCCCTTCTGAGAGGTGGTCGTGGGCCTCGTTTGAGAGGTGTGGGGGAACGTGGTAGAGGACAAGCACCCCTTCTGAGAGGTGGTCGTGGGCCTCGTTTGAGAGGTGTGGGGGAACGTGGTAGAGGACAAGCACCCCTTCTGAGAGGTGGTCGTGGGCCTCGTTTGAGAGGTGTGGGGGAACGTGGTAGAGGGACAAGCACCCCTTCTGAGAGGTGGTCGTGGGCCTCGTTTGAGAGGTGTGGGGGAACGTGGTAGAGGACAAGCACCCCTTCTGAGAGGTGGTCGTGGGCCTCGTTTGAGAGGTGTGGGGGAACGTGGTAGAGGACAAGCACCCCTTCTGAGAGGTGGTCGTGGGCCTCGTTTGAGAGGTGTGGGGGAACGTGGTAGAGGACAAGCACCCCTTCTGAGAGGTGGTCGTGGGCCTCGTTTGAGAGGTGTGGGGGAACGTGGTAGAGGACAAGCACCCCTTCTGAGAGGTGGTCGTGGGCCTCGTTTGAGAGGTGTGGGGGAACGTGGTAGAGGACAAGCACCCCTTCTGAGAGGTGGTCGTGGGCCTCGTTTGAGAGGTGTGGGGGAACGTGGTAGAGGACAAGCACCCCTTCTGAGAGGTGGTCGTGGGCCTCGTTTGAGAGGTGTGGGGGAACGTGGTAGAGGACAAGCACCCCTCTGAGAGGTGGTCGTGGGCCTCGTTTGAGAGGTGTGGGGGAACGTGGTAGAGGACAAGCACCCCTTCTGAGAGGTGGTCGTGGGCCTCGTTTGAGAGGTGTGGGGGAACGTGGTAGAGGACAAGCACCCCTTCTGAGAGGTGGTCGTGGGCCTCGTTTGAGAGGTGTGGGGGAACGTGGTAGAGGACAAGCACCCCTTCTGAGAGGTGGTCGTGGGCCTCGTTTGAGAGGTGTGGGGGAACGTGGTAGAGGACAAGCACCCCTTCTGAGAGGTGGTCGTGGGCCTCGTTTGAGAGGTGTGGGGGAACGTGGTAGAGGACAAGCACCCCTTCTGAGAGGTGGTCGTGGGCCTCGTTTGAGAGGTGTGGGGGAACGTGGTAGAGGACAAGCACCCCTTCTGAGAGGTGGTCGTGGGCCTCGTTTGAGAGGTGTGGGGGAACGTGGTAGAGGACAAGCACCCCTTCTGAGAGGTGGTCGTGGGCCTCGTTTGAGAGGTGTGGGGAACGTGGTAGAGGACAAGCACCCCTTCTGAGAGGTGGTCGTGGGCCTCGTTTGAGAGGTGTGGGGGAACGTGGTAGAGGACAAGCACCCCTTCTGAGAGGTGGTCGTGGGCCTCGTTTGAGAGGTGTGGGGGAACGTGGTAGAGGACAAGCACCCCTTCTGAGAGGTGGTCGTGGGCCTCGTTTGAGAGGTGTGGGGGAACGTGGTAGAGGACAAGCACCCCTTCTGAGAGGTGGTCGTGGGCCTCGTTTGAGAGGTGTGGGGGAACGTGGTAGGGGACAAGCACCCCTTCTGAGAGGTGGTCGTGGGCCTCGTTTGAGAGGTGTGGGGGAACGTGGTAGAGGACAAGCACCCCTTCTGAGAGGTGGTCGTGGGCCTCGTTTGAGAGGTGTGGGGGAACGTGGTAGAGGACAAGCACCCCTTCTGAGAGGTGGTCGTGGGCCTCGTTTGAGAGGTGTGGGGGAACGTGGTAGAGGACAAGCACCCCTTCTGAGAGGTGGTCGTGGGCCTCGTTTGAGAGGTGTGGGGGAACGTGGTAGAGGACAAGCACCCCTTCTGAGAGGTGGTCGTGGGCCTCGTTTGAGAGGTGTGGGGGAACGTGGTAGAGGACAAGCACCCCTTCTGAGAGGTGGTCGTGGGCCTCGTTTGAGAGGTGTGGGGGAACGTGGTAGAGGACAAGCACCCCTTCTGAGAGGTGGTCGTGGGCCTCGTTTGAGAGGTGTGGGGGAACGTGGTAGGGGACAAGCACCCCTTCTGAGAGGTGGTCGTGGGCCTCGTTTTGAGGTGTGGGGGAACGTGGTAGAGGACAAGCACCCCTTCTGAGAGGTGGTCGTGGGCCTCGTTTGAGAGGTGTGGGGGAACGTGGTAGAGGACAAGCACCCCTTCTGAGAGGTGGTCGTGGGCCTCGTTTGAGAGGTGTGGGGGAACGTGGTAGAGGACAAGCACCCCTTCTGAGAGGTGGTCGTGGGCCTCGTTTGAGAGGTGTGGGGGAACGTGGTAGAGGACAAGCACCCCTTCTGAGAGGTGGTCGTGGGCCTCGTTTGAGAGGTGTGGGGGAACGTGGTAGAGGACAAGCACCCCTTCTGAGAGGTGGTCGTGGGCCTCGTTTGAGAGGTGTGGGGGAACGTGGTAGAGGACAAGCACCCCTTCTGAGAGGTGGTCGTGGGCCTCGTTTGAGAGGTGTGGGGGAACGTGGTAGAGGACAAGCACCTCTTCTGAGAGGTGGTCGTGGGCCTCGTTTGAGAGGTGTGGGGGAACGTGGTAGAGGACAAGCACCCCTTCTGAGAGGTGGTCGTGGGCCTCGTTTGAGAGGTGTGGGGGAACGTGGTAGAGGACAAGCACCCTTCTGAGAGGTGGTCGTGGGCCTCGTTTGAGATGTGTGGGGGAACGTGGTAGAGGACAAGCACCCCTTCTGAGAGGTGGTCGTGGGCCTCGTTTGAGAGGTGTGGGGGAACGTGGTAGAGGACAAGCACCCCTTCTGAGAGGTGGTCGTGGGCCTCGTTTGAGAGGTGTGGGGGAACGTGGTAGAGGACAAGCACCCCTTCTGAGAGGTGGTCGTGGGCCTCGTTTGAGAGGTGTGGGGGAACGTGGTAGAGGACAAGCACCCCTTCTGAGAGGTGGTCGTGGGCCTCGTTTGAGAGGTGTGGGGGAACGTGGTAGAGGACAAGCACCCCTTCTGAGAGGTGGTCGTGGGCCTCGTTTGAGAGGTGTGGGGGAACGTGGTAGAGGACAAGCACCCCTTCTGAGAGGTGGTCGTGGGCCTCGTTTGAGAGGTGTGGGGGAACGTGGTAGAGGACAAGCACCCCTTCTGAGAGGTGGTCGTGGGCCTCGTTTGAGAGGTGTGGGGGAACGTGGTAGGGGACAAGCACCCCTTCTGAGAGGTGGTCGTGGGCCTCGTTTGAGAGGTGTGGGGGTAACGTGGTAGAGGACAAGCACCCCTTCTGAGAGGTGGTCGTGGGCCTCGTTTGAGAGGTGTGGGGGAACGTGGTAGAGGACAAGCACCCCTTCTGAGAGGTGGTCGTGGGCCTCGTTTAAGAGGTGTGGGGGAACGTGGCAGGGGACAAGCACCCCTTCTGAGAGGTGGTCGTGGGACTCGTTTGAGAGGTGTGGGGGTAACGTGGTAGAGGACAAGCACCCCTTCTGAGAGGTGGTCGTGGGCCTCGTTTGAGAGGTGTGGGGGAACGTGGTAGAGGACAAGCACCCCTCTGAGAGGTGGTCGTGGGCCTCGTTTGAGAGGTGTGGGGGAACGTGGTAGAGGACAAGCACCCCTCTGAGAGGTGGTCGTGGGCCTCGTTTGAGAGGTGTGGGGGAACGTGGTAGAGGACAAGCACCCCTCTGAGAGGTGGTCGTGGGCCTCGTTTGAGAGGTGTGGGGGAACGTGGTAGAGGACAAGCACCCCTCTGAGAGGTGGTCGTGGGCCTCGTTTGAGAGGTGTGGGGGAACGTGGTAGAGGACAAGCACCCCTCTGAGAGGTGGTCGTGGGCCTCGTTTGAGAGGTGTGGGGGAACGTGGTAGAGGACAAGCACCCCTCTGAGAGGTGGTCGTGGGCCTCGTTTGAGAGGTGTGGGGGAACGTGGTAGAGGACAAGCACCCCTTCTGAGAGGTGGTCGTGGGCCTCGTTTGAGAGGTGTGGGGGAACGTGGTAGGGGACAAGCACCCCTTCTGAGAGGTGGTCGTGGGCCTCGTTTGAGAGGTGTGGGGGAACGTGGTAGAGGACAAGCACCCCTTCTGAGAGGTGGTCGTGGGCCTCGTTTGAGAGGTGTGGGGGAACGTGGTAGAGGACAAGCACCCCTTCTGAGAGGTGGTCGTGGGCCTCGTTTGAGAGGTGTGGGGGAACGTGGTAGAGGACAAGCACCCCTTCTGAGAGGTGGTCGTGGGCCTCGTTTGAGAGGTGTGGGGGAACGTGGTAGGGGACAAGCACCCCTTCTGAGAGGTGGTCGTGGGCCTCGTTTGAGAGGTGTGGGGGAACGTGGTAGAGGACAAGCACCCCTTCTGAGAGGTGGTCGTGGGCCTCGTTTGAGAGGTGTGGGGGAACGTGGTAGAGGACAAGCACCCCTTCTGAGAGGTGGTCGTGGGCCTCGTTTAAGAGGTGTGGGTGAACGTGGCAGGGGACAAGCACCCCTTCTGAGAGGGGGTCGTGGGACTCGTTTGAGAGGTGTGGGGGAACGTGGTAGAGGACAAGCACCCCTTCTGAGAGGTGGTCGTGGGCCTCGTTTGAGAGGTGTGGGGGAACGTGGTAGAGGACAAGCACCCCTCTGAGAGGTGGTCGTGGGCCTCGTTTGAGAGGTGTGGGGGAACGTGGTAGAGGACAAGCACCCCTCTGAGAGGTGGTCGTGGGCCTCGTTTGAGAGGTGTGGGGGAACGTGGTAGAGGACAAGCACCCCTCTGAGAGGTGGTCGTGGGCCTCGTTTGAGAGGTGTGGGGGAACGTGGTAGAGGACAAGCACCCCTTCTGAGAGATGGTCGTGGGCCTCGTTTGAGAGGTGTGGGGGAACGTGGTAGAGGACAAGCACCCCTTCTGAGAGATGGTCGTGGGCCTCGTTTGAGAGGTGTGGGGGAACGTGGTAGAGGACAAGCACCCCTTCTGAGAGATGGTCGTGGGCCTCGTTTGAGAGGTGTGGGGGAACGTGGCAGGGGACAAGCACCCCTTCTGAGAGGTGGTCGTGGGCCTCGTTTAAGAGGTGTGGGTGAACGTGGCAGGGGACAAGCACCCCTTCTGAGAGGTGGTCGTGGGACTCGTTTGAGAGGTGTGGGGGAACGTGGTAGAGGACAAGCACCCCTTCTGAGAGGTGGTCGTGGGCCTCGTTTGAGAGGTGTGGGGGGAACGTGGTAGAGGACAAGCACCCCTCTGAGAGGTGGTCGTGGGCCTCGTTTGAGAGGTGTGGGGGAACGTGGTAGAGGACAAGCACCCCTCTGAGAGGTGGTCGTGGGCCTCGTTTGAGAGGTGTGGGGGAACGTGGTAGAGGACAAGCACCCCTCTGAGAGGTGGTCGTGGGCCTCGTTTGAGAGGTGTGGGGGAACGTGGTAGAGGACAAGCACCCCTTCTGAGAGATGGTCGTGGGCCTCGTTTGAGAGGTGTGGGGGAACGTGGTAGAGGACAAGCACCCCTTCTGAGAGGTGGCCGTGGGCCTCGTTTGAGAGGTGTGGGGGAACGTGGTAGAGGACAAGCACCCCTTCTGAGAGGTGGCCGTGGGCCTCGTTTGAGAGGTGTGGGGGAACGTGGTAGAGGACAAGCACCCCTTCTGAGAGGTGGTCGTGGGCCTCGTTTGAGATGTGTGGGGGAACGTGGTAGAGGACAAGCACCCCTTCTGAGAGGTGGTCGTGGGCCTCGTTTGAGAGGTGTGGGGGAACGTGGTAGAGGACAAGCACCCCTTCTGAGAGAGGGTCGTGGGCCTCGTTTGAGAGGTGTGGGGGAACGTGGTAGGGGACAAGCACCCCTTCTGACAGGTGGTCGTGGGCCTCGTTTGAGATGTGTGGGGGAACGTGGTAGAGGACAAGCACCCCTTCTGAGAGGTGGTCGTGGGCCTCGTTTGAGAGGTGTGGGGGAACGTGGTAGAGGACAAGCACCCCTTCTGAGAGGTGGTCGTGGGCCTCGTTTGAGAGGTGTGGGGGAACGTGGTAGGGGACAAGCACCCCTTCTGAGAGGTGGTCGTGGGCCTCGTTTGAGAGGTGTGGGGGAACGTGGTAGAGGACAAGCACCCCTTCTGAGAGGTGGTCGTGGGCCTCGTTTGAGAGGTGTGGGGGAACGTGGTAGGGGACAAGCACCCCTTCTGAGAGGTGGTCGTGGGCCTCGTTTGAGAGGTGTGGGGGAACGTGGTAGGGGACAAGCACCCCTTCTGAGAGGTGGTAATGGGCCTCGTTTTAGAGGTGTGGGGGAACATGGTAGAGGACAAGCACCCCTGTGATAGGTGGTCGTGGGCCTCGTTTGAGAGGTGTGGGGGAACGTGGCAGGGGACAAGCACCCCTTCTGAGAGGTGGTCGTGGGCCTCGTTTGAGAGGTTTGGGGGAACGTGGTAAAGGACAAGCACCCCTTCTGAGAGGTGGTCGTGGGCCTCATTTGAGAGGTGTGGGGGAACGTAGTAGAGGACAAGCACCCCTTCTGAGAGGTGGTCGTGGGCCTCGTTTGAGAGGTGTGGGGGAACGTGGTAGAGGACAAGCACCCCTTCTGAGAGGTGGTCGTGGGCCTCGTTTGAGAGGTGTGGGGGAACGTGGTAGGGGACAAGCACCCCTTCTGAGAGGTGGTCGTGGGTCTCGTTTGAGAGGTGTGGGGGAACGTGGTAGAGGACAAGCACCCATTCTGAGAGGTGGTCGTGGGCCTCGTTTGAGAGGTGTGGGGGAACGTGGTAGAGGACAAGCACCCCTTCCGAGAGGTGGTCGTGGGCCTCGTTTGAGAGGTGTGGGGGAACGTGGTAGGGGACAAGCACCCCTTCTGAGAGGTGGTCGTGGGCCTCGTTTGAGAGGTGTGGGGGAACGTGTTAGAGGACAAGCACCCATTCTGAGAGGTGGTCGTGGGCCTCGTTTGAGAGGTGTGGGGGAACGTGGTAGAGGACAAGCACCCCTTCTGAGAGGTGGTCGTGGGCCTCGTTTTAGAGGTGTGGGGGAACGTGGTAGAGGACAAGCACCCCTTCTGAGAGGTGGTCGTGGGCCTCGTTTGAGATGTGTGGGGGAACGTGGTAGAGGACAAGCACCCCTTCTGAGAGGTGGTCGTGGGCCTCGTTTGAGAGGTGTGGGGGAACGTGGTAGCGGACAAGCACCCCTTCTGAGAGGTGGTCGTGGGCCTCGTTTGAGAGGTGTGGGGGAACGTGGTAGAGGACAAGGCCACGGACCAAGACAGCAGCAGCAACAGCAGAGAGTGTCCAATGAAATCCGAGCAACAGTTGTAGACCATGTCGTAAATCATGACAATGACTGAGGCAGCTACAATGATTCAACCAAACCTCAGATCAACCGTGGCCTCAATCATCAGAACTTTACGCAATGAGAACCGGTAAGTCTTCAGTGTGCACTCAACATTAGGCTACTCTCAATTGTCAAATGATCGTATACTGCATGCCAATGTAGGTGATGTGACTAAATGTGTTCTTACTGTAATTTTCCCAACATAATTGCGACTAGGCTAAATAGGGGAGGCAGAGGCAAAATTCTGACTGACCAACAAGAGCGGGCTGTGGTCAATTTGGTTCGGGTCAGAAATTATATTGGCCTTACAGAAATTTGGCGGCAGATCTTGGACATTGACAACATGTTCAACAATGTGGAAGCCATAAGCTTGCCGACTATTGCCCACATGCTAAGACGACAGGTTCCACCATGCTCAAATGGTACAAGCATGGTTTCAGGCCCATCCACAATTTACCACCCTGTACTTACCCCATACTCTCCTTTCCTCAACCCGATTGAGGATTTTTTCTCCACATGGAGGTGGAAGGTATATGATAGGCTGATGGATGACGCATGCAATGACGCATGCAATGACATCACGGCAGACCAGTGTCACGCCTGGATTACAGTAAGCCAGGTGAGGAACACTGCAGTGATGTTTTACAGTAAGCCAGGTGAGGAACACTCCAGTGATGTTTTACAGTAAGCCAGGTGGGTAGACAGAGGCCTTGATCTTCCACCGGCGCCGACAGAGATGGCCGCCTCGCTTCGCGTTCCTAGGAAACTATGCAGTTTTTTGTTTTTTTACGGGTTATTTCTTACACTAGTACCCCAGGTCATCTTAGGTTTCATCACATACAGCCGAGAAGAACTACTGAATATAAGATCAGCGTCAACTCACCAGCAGTACGACCAAGAATATGTTTTTCGCGATGCGGATCCTGTGTTCTGCCTTACAACCAGCGCCACGGGATGGTTCCCATGCAGCGACCCAAAAAAACGACTCAGAAAAAGAGGGAAACGAAGCGGTCTTCTGGTCAGACTCCGGAGACCGGCACATCGTGCACCACTCCCTAGCATTCTTCTTGCCAATGTCCAGTCTCTTGACAACAAGGTTGATGAAATCCGAGCAAGGGTAGCATTCCAGAGGGACATCAGAGACTGTAACGTTCTCTGTTTCACGGAAACGTGGCTCACTGGAGAGACGCAATCCGAAGCGGTGCAGCCAGCGGGTTTCTCCACGCATCGCGCGGACAGAAACGAACATCTTTCTGGTAAGAAGAGGGGCGGGGGCGTATGCCTTATGGCCAACGTGACATGGTGTGATGAAAGAAACATACAGGAACTCAAATCCTTCTGTTCACCTGATTTAGAATTCCTCACAATCAAATGTAGACCGCATTATCTACCAAGAGAATTCTCTTCGATTATAATCACAGCCGTATATATCCCCCCCCAAGCAGACACATCGATGGCTCTGAACGAACTTTATTTAACTCTCTGCAAACTGGAAACGATTTATCCGGAGGCTGCATTCATTGTAGCTGGGGATTTTAACAAGGCTAATCTGAAAACAAGACTCCCTAAATTTTATCAGCATATCGATTGCGCAACCAGGGGTGGAAAGACCCTGGATCATTGTTACTCTAACTTCCGCGACGCATATAAGGCCCTGCCCCGCCCCCCTTTCGGAAAAGCTGACCACGACTCCATTTTGTTGATCCCTGCCTACAGACAGAAACTAAAACAAGAAGCTCCCACGCTGAGGTCTGTCCAACGCTGGTCCGACCAAGCTGACTCCACACTCCAAGACTGCTTCCATCACGTGGACTGGGAGATGTTTCGTATTGCGTCAGCCAACAACATTGACGAATACGCTGATTCGGTGTGCGAGTTCATTAGAACGTGCGTTGAAGATGTCGTTCCCATAGCAACGATTAAAACATTCCCCAACCAGAAACCGTGGATTGATGGCAGCATTCGTGTGGAACTGAAGGCGCGAACCACTGCTTTTAATCAGGGCAAGGTGTCTGGTAACATGACTGAATACAAACAGTGCAGCTATTCCCTCCGCAAGGCTATCAAACAAGCTAAGCGCCAGTACAGAGACAAAGTAGAATCTCAATTCAACGGCTCAGACACAAGAGGCATGTGGCAGGGTCTACAGTCAATCACGGACTACAGGAAGAAACCCAGCCCAGTCACGGACCAGGATGTCTTGCTCCCAGGCAGACTAAACAACTTTTTTGCCCGCTTTGAGGACAATACAGTGCCACTGACACGGCCTGCAACGAAAACATGCGGTCTCTCCTTCACTGCAGCCGAAGTGAGTAAGACATTTAAACGTGTTAACCCTCGCAAGGCTGCAGGCCCAGACGGCATCCCCAGCCGCGCCCTCAGAGCATGCGCAGACCAGCTGGCCGGTGTGTTTACGGACATATTCAACCAATCCCTATACCAGTCTGCTGTTCCCACATGCTTCAAGAGGGCCACCATTGTTCCTGTTCCCAAGAAAGCTAAGGTAACTGAGCTAAACGACTACCGCCCCGTAGCACTCACATCCGTCATCATGAAGTGCTTTGAGAGACTAGTCAAGGACCATATCACCTCCACCCTACCTGACACCCTTGACCCACTCCAATTTGCTTACCGCCCAAATAGGTCCACAGACGATGCAATCTCAACCACACTGCACACTGCCCTAACCCATCTGGACAAGAGGAATACCTATGTGAGAATGCTGTTCATCGACTACAGCTCGGCATTCAACACCATAGTACCCTCCAAGCTCGTCATCAAGCGACCCCGCCCTGTGCAACTGGGTACTGGACTTCCTGACGGGCCGCCCCCAGGTGGTGAGGGTAGGCAACAACATCTCCTCCCCGCTGATCCTCAACACTGGGGCCCCACAAGGGTGCGTTCTGAGCCCTCTCCTGTACTCCCTGTTCACCCACGACTGCGTGGCCACGCACGCCTCCAACTCAATCATCAAGTTTGCGGACGACACAACAGTGGTAGGCTTGATTACCAACAACGACGAGACGGCCTACAGGGAGGAGGTGAGGGCCCTCGGAGTGTGGTGTCAGGAAAATAACCTCACACTCAACGTCAACAAAACTAAGGAGATGATTGTGGACTTCAGGAAACAGCAGAGGGAACACCCCCCCATCCACATCGATGGAACAGTAGTGGAGAGGGTAGCAAGTTTTAAGTTCCTCGGCATACACATCACAGACAAACTGAATTGGTCCACTCACACAGACAGCATCGTGAAGAAGGCGCAGCAGCGCCTCTTCAACCTCAGGAGGCTGAAGAAATTCGGCTTGTCACCAAAAGCACTCACAAACTTCTACAGATGCACAATCGAGAGCATCCTGGTGGGCTGTATCACCGCCTGGTATGGCAACTGCACCGCCCTCAACCGTAAGGCTCTCCAGAGGGTAGTGAGGTCTGCACAACGCATCACCGGGGGCAAACTACCTGCCCTCCAGGACACCTACACCACCCGATGCTACAGGAAGGCCATAAAGATCATCAAGGACATCAACCACCCGAGCCACTGCCTGTTCACCCCGCTGTCATCCAGAAGGCGAGGTCAGTACAGGTGCATCAAAGCTGGGACCGAGAGACTGAAAAACAGCTTCTATCTCAAGGCCATCAGACTGTTAAACAGCCACCACTAACATTGAGTGGCTACTGCCAACACACTGTCAATGCCACTGACTCTACTCCAGCCACTTTAATCATGGGAATTGATGGGAAATGATGTAAATATATCACTAGCCACTTTAAACAATGCTACCTTATATAATGTTACTTACCCTACATTATTCATCTCATATGCATACGTAGATACTGTACTCTATATCATCGACTTCATCCTTATGTAATACATGTATCACTAGCCCACTTTAACTATGCCACTTGGTTTACATACTCATCTCATATGTATATACTGTACTCGATATCATCTACTGTATCTTGCCTATGCTGCTCTGTACCATCACTCATTCATATATCCTTATGTACATATTCTTTATCCCCTTACACTGTGTATAAGACAGTAGTTTTTTGGGAATTGTTAGTTAGATTACTTGTTCGTTATTACTGCATTGTCGGAACTAGAAGCACAAGCATTTCGCTACACTCGCATTAACATCTGCTAACCATGTGTATGTGACAAATAAATTTGATTTGATTTGATTTGATTTGAAAACTGCAGTGATGTTTTACAGTAAGCCAGGTGAGGAACACTGCAGTGATGTTTTACAGTAAGCCAGGTGAGGAACACTGCTGTGATGTTTTACAGTAAGCCAGGTGAGGAACACTGCAGTGATGTTTTACAGTAAGCCAGGTGAGGAACACTGCAGTGATGTTTTACAGTAAGCCAGGTGAGGAACACTGCAGTGATGTTTTACAGTAAGCCAGGTGAGGAACACTGCAGTGATGTTTTACAGTAAGCCAGGTGAGGAACACTGCAGTGATGTTTTACAGTAAGCCAGGTGAGGAAAACTGCAGTGATGTTTTACAGTAAGCCAGGTGAGGAACACTGCAGTGATGTTTTACAGTAAGCCAGGTGAGGAACACTGCAGTGATGTTTTACAGTAAGCCAGGTGAGGAACACTGCAGTGATGTTTTACAGTAAGCCAGGTGAGGAACACTGCAGTGATGTTTTACAGTAAGCCAGGTGAGGAACACTGCAGTGTTTGTTGCTAATTATTTGTATTTCATCAATAAATTCCATATTTTGTTCAATGATTCCACTGTGTCTGTAGTATTCTCTCTACTAGTCCTTTTACAGTGACGTATTTACGTGTAGTAGCATCATGAAACATGCATCACATATTTTGTACTACAATATTTATTAATGATTGTACGAACAACTACACAGTGAAACTATCAGTATTTTGTGTGTGGGTGATCTAAACGAATGTTCCTATGGTATTTCATCATAAATGAGTTATTTGAACCTATGATTCTACAAGTGCAAGGTTTCTTTAAAGATATGAATGAACAATGCAATGTTTTGAACATTGGACAGCCTGTGTTACAAGTGATGACCATTTTGAGTTTTGTGTCTAGATGTCACGTCCTGGTCTTAGTATTTTGTGTTTTCTTTATTAATTTGGTCTGGCCAGGGTGTGACATGGGTTATTTATGTGGTGTGTTTTGTCTAGGTTTTTTTTGTGTAGGTTATGGGATTGTGGTTAGTGGGGTTGTCTAGAAAAGTCTATGGTTGCCTGGAGTGGTTCTCAATCAGAGGCAGGTGTTTATTGTTGTCTCTGATTGGGAATCATATTTAGGCAGCCATATTCTTTGATTGTTTCGTGGATGATTGTTCCTGTCTCTGTGTTTGTTTGCACCAGATAAGGCTGGTTTGTCACGTTATTGTTATATTCTTCATTAAAGATGTATCGAAATAACCACGCTGCATTTGGTCCTCCTCTCCTTCCCTGGAAGAAAACCTTAACACTAGAGTTTTGAAAAATGACCACAAGGTTCTGAAATTAGTGCCAAAGTGATTGTAAAAAACTGCATTGTAATGACCAGTCGACTAACAAATAACTTCAACTGTTGTGATGGAAATAGTCATTTAGGACTGAAACCTTGGATATAGAGGAGCACTGGGTATTTCACAGTAGGTCACCGTAGAAATGGTATTTATCTCATTGGATGTTAATATGCGGGGCCGGACGGATCTGATTGGTTAGTCGAGGTGAGGGAAGGTGAAAGAATGTATGTCTGTGTACCTTTCGTACATTTTCCAGCATGTATGTGGGTCAGTTCCTCATTTCTGGTCTTATTCGACCAAATCTGCTACCCAATCCATCACATCTGATAATTTCTACGTGTTTCTCCTCGGACCATCAACACCCAGGTGCCAGCATGTTCTAACCACAGAACCAGATAACAAGACACGTGTCTGTCACGCTATGTGGTACCAGTCACACCTGTTCCTAAATCATCTAATCGGAGGAGAATCTCTCAGATGTCAGAGTTTGTTACCCTCTCACGTGGCTAGGAGGAACATTTTGTCAGAGGGGACATCTCGTGACACTAACCTGGTCCCACAGCAACGTGACGTCCTGTGACACAGCGTTATCTGACCTCCCTGGAAGCAGCCCAACCTCCCACTCTCCAGTGTCAACCACCTCTTCCTGATGATGCTCATGTCCTGGTGGTGATAACCAGGTCATTTGTACCAAGCCATACGGCCTGGCTTCCCTCTCAGCAGCACACTCACAGGACTCATGTGAGTGTATGAGTTACTGGGTCACGTAATACAGAGTGTCTGTGTGTGTGTGTGTCTGTGAGTTGGTGTGAGACTGTGAGTCAGTGAGTGTGTGTGGTGATTTATTTTGTGATCCTCTGCTTGCACCAGTCAAGCGTCATTGTAAACATGTTCAGAATGGGTCCTGTCATGCGTTACATGGTGGCCTTAGGATGCAGACCGTGGAGAGTCAGTTATCACAGTGGGATACACTGGAGCCCATTCTGACAAGATACTTATCCCCTTAGTTATGAGTCTCCTCAAACAGTGCAGTCGTGTGTGTGTGATTCTGAAGTCTGTGTTAGATGTGTTTCATAGTGAAAGCCAGAACCTCACTGTCCACAGGCCTTAGAGAAATAATAATAATGGAACAGAGTGCAGACATTTGCCCCTTGACACTGATCTAAGGTCAGTTTCACCTCCCCATTACCCTGATGGTTTAGATTAGGATCCTAGGTATATGCCTACAGAGTAACTAATGGACATCCACACACAGACTTTATTTAGTACACTCAGCAAGTAAAAGCTCTTCAAAAGAACCACCATCTCAAGAGTCCAAACACTCATTTTAGGCAGCAACAACTGGGCCAGTGGATGGACTCTGGCAAAACGGTCACAACATGTTTTAGCACATGATTATATCATGATTATATCTAAACCTACTAAACGAATCCCATGTTTTTAATCCGTCTGACTCCCTGGCGTCTCTTACACAATGCCCATTGTTGTAGTTATTTATTTATTTATTTAGACAGCAGATTACAGCGAGTCTGAACAAGTATGTGGACAAGAGGCCTACCTCTTCTGTGGCGGTCACCAAACAGCGACACCTAGAGGCAGAGTATGGCTACTGCAGTATGGGTTAGATGACTGCAGTCTACTGGTGGAAAATTGTTCCATAAACTAGAGCAAATGTCAACTCATTACACAATCTCATTCTGCTGAAAGCTTTAGTCCTTCCTGCTTTAGACTTTGATGGCGCCGTATCAATATGGAGAAAGAGGCTAAGCTCACTTCTGATTCCTCTCCCCTGAGGGGCCTGGTTCATTGGTGGCCAAATGCAATTACTTTTATCAGTGCTCCCTATTTAGACCCTGACTTCCACAAGAGTTCCCTCTCCGAGAGAGACGTATGACCCGAGAGAGAGAGGAGTTTCATTTCAATAGATGTATTTGATGTAACCGAACAGGCCGTATATATCAGTTGAATAGACACACTAAAAACCGTCCAATACACAAAAGTCCAGATTTGCGGTCATTTATATTTTCACCCCACAAAAGCCTTGCACTAAAACAGCCAGTCTGGAAACAAAGCATTGCTGTTATTATAGCCTAATTCCCGTGATCTGAGGCGGAGAGAATGACTCAATGACTGTAGGTTATTGTTACCGGGATATCAGTCACAGCTGCTCCTGTCTGGCTGCTGAGCTCGGTGTCTTAATCTCACCAGACAGTGTGCTGCGCCTGTTCCCGACAGAACCAGAACGGTTTAGTCATAGTTGACTATAGCCTACACAGTGGGGAAATGATTCAAACGATTAACCTCTGATAGTCTAAGCCTTGAGGGGAGGAGGGCATCTCTTACACAAAGATGGTCATACCATGGATCATTTAGCTCTTTGATGTAGAATATTAGGACCCCTGTAGGTATAAACAAATATATAGTGTCTGTCCTATATCTAGGAGATATAACAAAACACATATTTAATTCCTTTTTTGTTGGCACAAACCAACCTCTATGCCTCCATTCATGTTTTAAAGCGGTACCAGGTTACCTTCAGAGTCCTGGAAGACATGTGGGGGTCCTACAGCAAAACGTGATCACCTCATCAGTCCATGGAGTGATAGAGTCATATTAGTTTGTAGCCCAAATGGTTGGACACTACTTTTTTGTGAGAAGACCAATTTTCGGGATGTCTCATGGTCTGACAAACGCCCCTGTAGCTTGGTCACCTTCCACCGCAGATGCAGAAGGCCGACAGGCGAATCAGGTGGATTGAGACGCCGCCCCTGTAGCTTGGTCACCTTCCAACGCAGATGCAGAAGGCCGACAGGCGAATCAGGGGGATTGAGACACCGCCCCTGTCAAAACAGATATCTCTAGCTTCAACTGACGGATTTTAATGGGGATTTTTAAAAATATGTTACTTAGATTGACGCACGGGATTTTAACTAACAGCCTTTGGGAATAATCATAAAGAAATCACTTCAAAAAGACTGCGGTGTCTATGTCTGTCACTCCTGATGAGACAGCCCTAAAACAATAGTCTTCCTTTATACCACCTGCTACATTCAAACATCAATCCCTGACCTCTGACTCCTAACCACTGTCACTCCTGATGAGACAGCCCTAAAACAATAGTCTTCCTTTATACCACCTGCTACATTCAAACATCAATCCCTGACCTCTGACTCCTAACCACTGTCACTCCTGATGAGACAGCCCTAAAACAATAGTCTTCCTTTATACCACCTGCTACATTCAAACATCAATCCCTGACCTCTGACTCCTAACCTCTGTCACTCCTGATGAGACAGCCCTAAAACAATAGTCTTCCTTTATACCACCTGCTACATTCAAACATCAATCCCTGACCTCTGACTCCTAACCTCTGTCACTCCTGATGAGACAGCCCTAAAACAATAGTCTTCCTTTATACCACCTGCTACATTCAAACATCAATCCCTGACCTCTGACTCCTAACCTCTGTCACTCCTGATGAGACAGCCCTAAAACAATAGTCTTCCTTTATACCACCTGCTACATTCAAACATCAATCCCTGACCTCTGACTCCTAACCACTGTCACTCCTGATGAGACAGCCCTAAAACAATAGTCTTCCTTTATACCACCTGCTACATTCAAACATCAAGCCCTGACCTCTGACTCCTAACCTCTGTCACTCCTGATGAGACAGCCCTAAAACAATAGTCTTCCTTTATACCACCTGCTACATTCAAACATCAATCCCTGACCTCTGACTCCTAACCTCTGTCACTCCTGATGAGACAGCCCTAAAACAATAGTCTTCCTTTATACCACCTGCTACATTCAAACATCAATCCCTGACCTCTGACTCCTAACCACTGTCACTCCTGATGAGACAGCCCTAAAACAATAGTCTTCCTTTATACCACCTGCTACATTCAAACATCAATCCCTGACCTCTGACTCCTAACCACTGTCACTCCTGATGAGACAGCCCTAAAACAATAGTCTTCCTTTATACCACCTGCTACATTCAAACATCAATCCCTGACCTCTGACTCCTAACCTCTGTCACTCCTGATGAGACAGCCCTAAAACAATAGTCTTCCTTTATACCACCTGCTACATTCAAACATCAATCCCTGACCTCTGACTCCTAACCTCTGTCACTCCTGATGAGACAGCCCTAAAACAATAGTCTTCCTTTATACCACCTGCTACATTCAAACATCAATCCCTGACCTCTGACTCCTAACCTCTGTCACTCCTGATGAGACAGCCCTAAAACAATAGTCTTCCTTTATACCACCTGCTACATTCAAACATCAATCCCTGACCTCTGACTCCTAACCTCTGTCACTCCTGATGAGACAGCCCTAAAACAATAGTCTTCCTTTATACCACCTGCTACATTCAAACATCAATCCCTGACCTCTGACTCCTAACCTCTGTCACTCCTGATGAGACAGCCCTAAAACAATAGTCTTCCTTTATACCACCTGCTACATTCAAACATCAATCCCTGACCTCTGACTCCTAACCACTGTCACTCCTGATGAGACAGCCCTAAAACAATAGTCTTCCTTTATACCACCTGCTACATTCAAACATCAATCCCTGACCTCTGACTCCTAACCTCTGTCACTCCTGATGAGACAGCCCTAAAACAATAGTCTTCCTTTATACCACCTGCTACATTCAAACATCAATCCCTGACCTCTGACTCCTAACCACTGTCACTCCTGATGAGACAGCCCTAAAACAATAGTCTTCCTTTATACCACCTGCTACATTCAAACATCAATCCCTGACCTCTGACTCCTAACCTCTGTCACTCCTGATGAGACAGCCCTAAAACAATAGTCTTCCTTTATACCACCTGCTACATTCAAACATCAATCCCTGACCTCTGACTCCTAACCTCTGTCACTCCTGATGAGACAGCCCTAAAACAATAGTCTTCCTTTATACCACCTGCTACATTCAAACATCAATCCCTGACCTCTGACTCCTAACCTCTGTCACTCCTGATGAGACAGCCCTAAAACAATAGTCTTCCTTTATACCACCTGCTACATTCAAACATCAATCCCTGACCTCTGACTCCTAACCTCTGTCACTCCTGATGAGACAGCCCTAAAACAATAGTCTTCCTTTATACCACCTGCTACATTCAAACATCAATCCCTGACCTCTGACTCCTAACCACTGTCACTCCTGATGAGACAGCCCTAAAACAATAGTCTTCCTTTATACCACCTGCTACATTCAAACATCAATCCCTGACCTCTGACTCCTAACCTCTGTCACTCCTGATGAGACAGCCCTAAAACAATAGTCTTCCTTTATACCACCTGCTACATTCAAACATCAATCCCTGACCTCTGACTCCTAACCTCTGTCACTCCTGATGAGACAGCCCTAAAACAATAGTCTTCCTTTATACCACCTGCTACATTCAAACATCAATCCCTGACCTCTGACTCCTAACCTCTGTCACTCCTGATGAGACAGCCCTAAAACAATAGTCTTCCTTTATACCACCTGCTACATTCAAACATCAATCCCTGACCTCTGACTCCTAACCTCTGTCACTCCTGATGAGACAGCCCTAAAACAATAGTCTTCCTTTATACCACCTGCTACATTCAAACATCAATCCCTGACCTCTGACTCCTAACCACTGTCACTCCTGATGAGACAGCCCTAAAACAATAGTCTTCCTTTATACCACCTGCTACATTCAAACATCAATCCCTGACCTCTGACTCCTAACCTCTGTCACTCCTGATGAGACAGCCCTAAAACAATAGTCTTCCTTTATACCACCTGCTACATTCAAACATCAATCCCTGACCTCTGACTCCTAACCTCTGTCACTCCTGATGAGACAGCCCTAAAACAATAGTCTTCCTTTATACCACCTGCTACATTCAAACATCAATCCCTGACCTCTGACTCCTAACCTCTGTCACTCCTGATGAGACAGCCCTAAAACAATAGTCTTCCTTTATACCACCTGCTACATTCAAACATCAATCCCTGACCTCTGACTCCTAACCTCTGTCACTCCTGATGAGACAGCCCTAAAACAATAGTCTTCCTTTATACCACCTGCTACATTCAAACATCAATCCCTGACCTCTGACTCCTAACCACTGTCACTCCTGATGAGACAGCCCTAAAACAATAGTCTTCCTTTATACCACCTGCTACATTCAAACATCAATCCCTGACCTCTGACTCCTAACCACTGTCACTCCTGATGAGACAGCCCTAAAACAATAGTCTTCCTTTATACCACCTGCTACATTCAAACATCAATCCCTGACCTCTGACTCCTAACCACTGTCACTCCTGATGAGACAGCCCTAAAACAATAGTCTTCCTTTATACCACCTGCTACATTCAAACATCAATCCCTGACCTCTGACTCCTAACCACTGTCACTCCTGATGAGACAGCCCTAAAACAATAGTCTATCTTCCTTTATACCACCTGCTACATTCAAACATCAATCCCTGACCTCTGACTCCTAACCTCTGTCACTCCTGATGAGACAGCCCTAAAACAATAGTCTTCCTTTATACCACCTGCTACATTCAAACATCAATCCCTGACCTCTGACTCCTAACCACTGTCACTCCTGATGAGACAGCCCTAAAACAATAGTCTATCTTCCTTTATACCACCTGCTACATTCAAACATCAATCCCTGACCTCTGACTCCTAACCTCTGTCACTCCTGATGAGACAGCCCTAAAACAATAGTCTTCCTTTATACCACCTGCTACATTCAAACATCAATCCCTGACCTCTGACTCCTAACCTCTGTCACTCCTGATGAGACAGCCCTAAAACAATAGTCTTCCTTTATACCACCTGCTACATTCAAACATCAATCCCTGACCTCTGACTCCTAACCACTGTCACTCCTGATGAGACAGCCCTAAAACAATAGTCTTCCTTTATACCACCTGCTACATTCAAACATCAATCCCTGACCTCTGACTCCTAACCACTGTCACTCCTGATGAGACAGCCCTAAAACAATAGTCTATCTTCCTTTATACCACCTGCTACATTCAAACATCAATCCCTGACCTCTGACTCCTAACCTCTGTCACTCCTGATGAGACAGCCCTAAAACAATAGTCTATCTTCCTTTATACCACCTGCTACATTCAAACATCAATCCCTGACCTCTGACTCCTAACCTCTGTCACTCCTGATGAGACAGCCCTAAAACAATAGTCTATCTTCCTTTATACCACCTGCTACATTCAAACATCAATCCCTGACCTCTGACTCCTAACCTCTGTCACTCCTGATGAGACAGCTCTAAAACAATAGTCTATCTTCCTTTATACCACCTGCTACATTCAAACATCAATCCCTGACCTCTGACTCCTAACCTCTGTCACTCCTGATGAGACAGCCCTAAAACAATAGTCTATCTTCCTTAATACCACCTGCTACATTCAAACATCAATCCCTGACCTCTGACTCCTAACCTCTGTCACTCCTGATGAGACAGCCCTAAAACAATAGTCTATCTTCCTTTATACCACCTGCTACATTCAAACATCAATCCCTGACCTCTGACTCCTAACCTCTGTCACTCCTGATGAGACAGCCCTAAAACAATAGTCTATCTTCCTTTATACCACCTGCTACATTCAAACATCAATCCCTGACCTCTGACTCCTAACCTCTGTCACTCCTGATGAGACAGCCCTAAAACAATAGTCTATCTTCCTTTATACCACCTGCTACATTCAAACATCAATCCCTGACCTCTGACTCCTAACCTCTGTCACTCCTGATGAGACAGCCCTAAAACAATAGTCTATCTTCCTTTATACCACCTGCTACATTCAAACATCAATCCCTGACCGCTGACTCCTAACCTCTGTCACTCCTGATGAGACAGCCCTAAAACAATAGTCTATCTTCCTTTATACCACCTGCTACATTCAAACATCAATCCCTGACCTCTGACTCCTAACCTCTGTCACTCCTGATGAGACAGCCCTAAAACAATAGTCTATCTTCCTTTATACCACCTGCTACATTCAAACATCAATCCCTGACCTCTGACTCCTAACCTCTGTCACTCCTGATGAGACAGCCCTAAAACAATAGTCTATCTTCCTTTATACCACCTGCTACATTCAAACATCAATCGCTGACCTCTGACTCCTAACCTCTGTCACTCCTGATGAGACAGCCCTAAAACAATAGTCTAGCCTTCCCTTCATTTGCCTGCAGGCCTACTCTCTTACCCAAAGATGTTTCCTATCATTAGGCCTATAATAAACTAAGATTCATCTTTCTTGTGGCGGAGAAACTTGCTAATGAGTCCTATAACAGGACTTCCTCTTGTCTCTGGCTATTGTATCTGTCTATCATGAAATGCAGATTGATGTATTTTATTCAACCTCATACCATCAGACTGTTAATCAATACTACATCTGCTATTTAAACAGGCGAATATGTAACCTGTGGGTGGCTATCTCTCTGTCTATCTTCCTTTATACCACCTGCTACATTCAAACATCAATCCCTGACCTCTGACCCCTAACCTCTGTCATCCTATTTAATAATGTCCCTGGTGGTGACTGTGACATCACACAGTCCCTCAGTACCACAGAAGACACCAGGCAGAAATGATATGCCATTGTTATGTAAATTAGGGGTGTGATTCAACTGCTTATATCTTGAAATCCGACCATGTAAAGGTATGGTAATGGGATGAAAACCGTGCCAGACAACTTTGATATGGAAAATCTCATCATGTGTAAAGTATGAAACATCATTAGGCCAATCTACAGACCTGCACATACCAGCCAGGTACAAAGGAAGGGATAGAATGAGAGAAAGAGAGAGAGATTGACAGCTAGTGACTGCAAGGTGAGGGATAGACAGAGACATGGTTGAGATAAAAGCCTAAATCTCAGAGAGGAAGAGAGAGAATCAATAAACACACAGACACACTTGTTAAAAGTAAGACTCGTAAAATGATTATTTTGTTATCTTGATCATCAATATAACCTTTGTTATGGTTTGTTTATTTTACAGTTTATTTTCAAGTTCATTGAGATTCATTCCAGTCGAAGGTAAACATGATTGTAATTGTTGTTTCCAACACTATTAAATGCTTTTGTTTGTTTTGCCAGACAATACAATCTCTCACACACACTCATGCTGTAAGTAGACATTGGACAACAGTCGCACAAAGGAAAATACACGGATGCACTCGCGCACATACAGTAACATACACATACACATACACACACACACACACACATTCAGCTCTTTCACACAAACATGTAATGAGAAACTGAAACTGAGAGTTCTCACTCTCTCAAACAAACGTACACGCACAAACACACGCCCGTGCACACACATACACCCGATCATACGCACTCTCTCACACACCTTCAGAACATAAGGACATGTAGAAACACTTGCATATCCACTCTCAAACACACACACACACACACACGCGCGCACACACACACACACGCGCGTTCACACACACACACACTCTTTTGATATCGTGTCTAAGTTCTTAAGTGCAACATTTGAAGAGTGATTTCCCCTTAGTTACTAATCAGCTCTTCTACCCCCCCCCCCCCCCACCCACACACACACACACACTTCACTAGCAGAACCCAGACCCCCATCTCACCCCCCACCCCAGAGCCATACATACTGTATACATACTGATCTCAGCCAATTGTCCCTCATGTTGGCACCACGTTTCAATGACAGTATCATTCCAATGTGACGGTCAGGAAACATTTGCTTCAACATGGTGCTTATTGAAATGGTCAATCTGAAACCATGTTAGTGGAACTCCATGTCCTATACAGTACTGCATGTCTGTAGTCCAGTTATCCCAAGGTTTACCCCTTCCCAGCGCCCCAACGTACACAACAGCAAAATAAAACATACAAACAGAACAAGGAAATTGAGCTTCAAGTTTGTAAAAATGCTTTTACATCACATTTCATTCTGTCAGAGTTCAAGATCTCGGAAAAATCCATTCTCGACACGTGAAAGTTCTAGAATGTCTGTGACACGTGTCAAGACGTGCGACCTCTTTGACCCCTATAGGTCAGAGGTCAGCTCTGTATCCGATAGGCCATCCATACCTTCATCATCATCATCTTCAGAGCTACTACAGTAAGCCATGCATGCCCTACTACAGTAGACTGCCTATACACATTGCAGTAAGGTAAGGTGTTACCATGGCCCACAAAGTGACAGTTCCTAGTGAAAAGAGTTAGTCAAGAACCATGGTAACAGGTTAGTACAGTTTGTTCACATTGTTCAGTAGCACTTCATTTTACAGTCCTCTTTCAGACAGTATTAACCTAGTATTTACTAAGATGTAATGGCAACAATATGTACTTTCTGGTACCTTTACAATGAGTAACTACCAAAATGATTGTTTCTATGATCCCAAAGAAACTAGGAAGGAAAATACCATGTCAATCAGAGGACTGTAGGATAAAGTTGAACCTAGTGTTCTCCTGTCCTCCCAGATACACTTGGTTTGCATGTAGAACCTAAACCCAAGGTTTATTTAGTGTTGTCTATATGTTCAGATACACTTGGTTTGTTCAGTTACTTAAACTTAAGACATGTACAGTATGTTACTGTGTGTATTGTCAGTGCACACACACACACACGCACACACGCACGCACGCACGCACGCACAAGCACACACACACACACACACACACACACACACACACACACACACACACACACACACACACACACACACACACACACACACACACACACACACACACACACAGAGTGATTCTAGGTCTAGTGTGTATGGTAAAATAAAACAGAAGAGTTTGGCATGTGGAGTCTGTGGTATGTAGTCCCATTCCATCCGACTCCAGGAGAGAGGAAGAGAGGTCCTCAGTGTACAATCCAATACAATGCATTCGATGACAGTATTGCTGTGCTTTTCTGACCTCTGAGATCAGAGATAATGCTATCCAGGAATGAATGAATGAGGGACAACCAGAGGTTGTGTCAATGTGTATAACAATGTATACAACCACTGACCTAGAACCGATAGCTGTCATTGTATTGACACATATTACCACTCTGATACATTACTGTAGCTCTCTCTCCCTCTCTCATATTAGACTGAGTGGTCCCACTTCCCAGTTCAGAAACCTGGACACAGACTGGCTCTTTCATACCAGGCTGCTACGGTCCAGATCAGACCAGATCACATGGGAGGAGGACCACTAGATCCAGTTCCACAGAAGGGATCCAGACTAGATCTGGTTGAATCCAGTTGGCAGAACAAAAAGGCAATAATTCAGTTTGTTTCAGTCAAGTTCAATCAGTTCAGTCTCCGGAGCAAGAAACAGGCAACTAGCCCTAAGAAGAGAACTGTGTCAGCCAATCAGATTGCATGAAAAAGTGTCACTGTGTTTCATTGCGATCAGCTGCTCCAATAGAAAGTTAGGTCCTCTTCTCCTCTCTAATAAATGCTGTATGCAGTGTGCATGTTTCAACAGGCTACCTCCACCACATGTTGAGACACACACACTCTGAAACATACCTACACATGCAGGCCCAATGTCCAAAGTCATAAAAGATCTTCTCTTCATGCTCTGTGTGAATGTCGTCTTCTAAGCAGCAGCACACACACACACACACACACACACACACACACGCACACACACACACACACCACACACACACGCACGCGCACATGCACGCACGCACGCACACACACGCACGCGCGCGCATACACACATGCACGCACACACACACGCGCACGCATGCACAGACACACACGCATGCACACACCCACACATGCACACACACCACACACAAAGAAGCCTTCCAACTTCCCTCCTTCACTTCACACACCAACACCAGTCCGCTCACACACACACACACACACACACACACACACACACACACACACACACACACACACACACACACACACACACACACACACTCACAAACCTTGTCAACCAATGTCATTCAGAAGGTCTTCTAACTCCCTATTTTCCATGTTCCCTTAATCTCCTGTCCCCTTTCCCCCAAATCCTCAGTCCTCCTCATCCTTCACCCCTCCTGCCCAAGCCCTCCCATGGCTGGTTGGCATGGCGATACTGATGGGATGGCCGTTGCTAGGAGATGGTGATGGCAGCGAGAAGGAGCGTCGCTATGGTGATGAGTAGGCGATCCCTGGATGGGCTGCTTCCACTGACACTCTTCTCCAGTTTAGGAATCTCAGGGTTAAAATCATCTACATGGAGAGAGAGAGACAGAGAGACAGAGAGAAAGAGACAGGGACAGAGAGAGAGAAAGAGAGAGACAGAGAGAGAGACAGAGAGAGAGACAGAGAGGCAGAGAGAGAGACAGGGACAGAGAGAGAGACAGAGAGACAGACAGCGAGAGAGAGGGACAGAGAGAGACAGAGACAGAGAGAGAGAGAGAGAGAGAGACAGGGACAGAGAGAGACAGAGCGAGACAGAGAGACACAGAGAGAGAGACAGAGAGAGGGAGAGAGAGAGAGAGAGAGAGGGACAGAGAGAGACAGAGAGACAGAGAGAGGGAGAGAGAGAATTAGCAATCATTTTATTAGAGGGAAACAGCGCATCTACCAGTCCAATTGGTGTCAGCATCCTGCCATAGCATTAGAAACTGTGGTGACCTGCCATAGCATTAGAAACTGTGGTGACCTGCCATAGCATTAGAAACAGTGGTAACCTGCCATAGCATTAGAAACAGTGGTAACCTGTCATAGCCTGAAGAACAGTGGTAACCTGTCATAGCATTAGAAACAGTGGTAACCTGCCATAGCCTGAAGAACAGTGGTAACCTGTCATAGCATTAGAAACAGTGGTAACCTGCCATAGCCTGAAGAACAGTGGTAACCTGCCATAGCATTAGAAACAGTGGTAACCTGCCATAGCATTAGAAACAGTGGTAACCTGCCATAGCATTGGAAACAGTGATAACCTGTCATAGCATTAGAAACAGTGGTAACCTGCCATAGCATTGGAAACAGTGGTAACCTGCCATAGCCTGAAGAACAGTGGTAACCTGCCATAGCCTGAAGAACAGTGGTAACCTGTCATAGCCTAAAGAACAGTGGTAACCTGCCATAGCCTAAAGAACAGTGGTAACCTGCCATAGCCTGAAGAACAGTGGTAACCTGTCATAGCATTAGAAACAGTGGTAACCTGTCATAGCCTGAAGAACAGTGGTAACCTGCCATACCTGAAGAACAGTGGTAACCTGCCATAGCCTGAAGAACAGTGGTAACCTGTCATAGCATTAGAAACAGTGGCAACCTGCCATAGCATTGGAAACAGTGGTAACCTGCCATAGCATTAGAAACAGTGGTAACCTGCCATAGCATTAGAAACAGTGGTAACCTGCCATAGCCTGAAGAACAGTGGTAACCTGCCATAGCATTGGAAACAGTGGTAACTTGCCATAGCCTGAAGAACAGTGGTAACCTGCCATAGCCTGAAGAACAGTGGTAACCTGTTATAGCCTGAAGAACAGTGGTAACCTGCCATAGCATTAGAAACAGTGGTAACCTGCCATAGCATTAGAAACAGTGGTAACCTGCCATAGCCTGAAGAATAGTGGTAACCTGCCATAGCATTAGAAACAGTGGTAACCTGCCATAGCATTAGAAACAGTGGTAACCTGCCATAGCCTGAAGAACAGTGGTAACCTGCCATAGCATTAGAAACAGTGGTAACCTGCCATAGCATTGGAAACAGTGGTAACCTGTCATAGCATTAGAAACAGTGGTAACCTGCCATAGCATTGGAAACAGTGGTAACCTGCCATAGCCTGAAGAACAGTGGTAACCTGCCATAGCCTGAAGAACAGTGGTAACCTGCCATAGCTTGAAGAACAGTGGTAACCTGCCATAGCCTGAAGAACAGTGGTAACCTGTCATAGCCTAAAGAACAGTGGTAACCTGCCATAGCATTAGAAACAGTGGTAACCTGCCATAGCATTAGAAACAGTGGTAACCTGCCATAGCATTGGAAACAGTGGTAACCTGCCATAGCCTGAAGAACAGTGGTAACCTGCCATAGCCTGAAGAACAGTGGTAACCTGTCATAGCCTGAAGAACAGTGGTAACCTGTCATAGCCTGAAGAACAGTGGTAACCTGTCATAGCCTGAAGAACAGTGGTAACCTGTCATAGCATTAGAAACAGTGGTAACCTGCCATAGCCTGAAGAACAGTGGTAACCTGCCATAGCATTAGAAACAGTGGTAACCTGCCATAGCCTGAAGAACAGTGGTAACCTGTCATAGCCTGAAGAACAGTGGTAACCTGTCATAGCATTAGAAACAGTGGTAACCTGCCATAGCCTGAAGAACAGTGGTAACCTGCCATAGCCTGAAGAACAGTGGTAACCTGTCATAGCCTGAAGAACAGTGGTAACCTGTCATAGCATTAGAAACAGTGGTAACCTGCCATAGCCTGAAGAACAGTGGTAACCTGCCATAGCCTGAAGAACAGTGGTAACCTGCCATAGCCTGAAGAACAGTGGTAACCTGCCATAGCATTAGAAACAGTGGTAACCTGCCATAGCATTAGAAACAGTGGTAACCTGTCATAGCCTGAAGAACAGTGGTAACCTGTCATAGCATTAGAAACAGTGGTAACCTGCCATAGCCTGAAGAACAGTGGTAACCTGTCATAGCATTAGAAACAGTGGTAACCTGCCATAGCCTGAAGAACAGTGGTAACCTGCCATAGCATTAGAAACAGTGGTAACCTGCCATAGCATTGGAAACAGTGGTAACCTGTCATAGCATTAGAAACAGTGGTAACCTGCCATAGCATTGGAAACAGTGGTAACCTGCCATAGCCTGAAGAACAGTGGTAACCTGCCATAGCCTGAAGAACAGTGGTAACCTGCCATAGCTTGAAGAACAGTGGTAACCTGCCATAGCCTGAAGAACAGTGGTAACCTGTCATAGCCTAAAGAACAGTGGTAACCTGTCATAGCCTAAAGAACAGTGGTAACTTGTCATAGCATTAGAAACAGTGGTAACCTGCCATAGCCTGAAGAACAGTGGTAACCTGTCATAGCCTGAAGAACAGTGGTAACCTGTCATAGCATTAGAAACAGTGGTAACCTGCCATAGCCTGAAGAACAGTGGTAACCTGCCATAGCCTGAAGAACAGTGGTAACCTGTCATAGCCTGAAGAACAGTGGTAACCTGTCATAGCATTAGAAACAGTGGTAACCTGCCATAGCCTGAAGAACAGTGGTAACCTGCCATAGCCTGAAGAACAGTGGTAACCTGCCATAGCCTGAAGAACAGTGGTAACCTGCCATAGCATTAGAAACAGTGGTAACCTGCCATAGCATTAGAAACAGTGGTAACCTGTCATAGCCTGAAGAACAGTGGTAACCTGTCATAGCATTAGAAACAGTGGTAACCTGCCATAGCCTGAAGAACAGTGGTAACCTGTCATAGCATTAGAAACAGTGGTAACCTGCCATAGCCTGAAGAACAGTGGTAACCTGCCATAGCATTAGAAACAGTGGTAACCTGCCATAGCATTAGAAACAGTGGTAACCTGCCATAGCATTGGAAACAGTGGTAACCTGTCATAGCATTAGAAACAGTGGTAACCTGCCATAGCATTGGAAACAGTGGTAACCTGCCATAGCCTGAAGAACAGTGGTAACCTGCCATAGCCTGAAGAACAGTGGTAACCTGCCATAGCTTGAAGAACAGTGGTAACCTGCCATAGCCTGAAGAACAGTGGTAACCTGTCATAGCCTAAAGAACAGTGGTAACCTGTCATAGCCTAAAGAACAGTGGTAACTTGTCATAGCATTAGAAACAGTGGTAACCTGTCATAGCATTAGAAACAGTGGTAACCTGTCATAGCCTGAAGAATAGTGGTAACCTGCCATAGCCTGAAGAACAGTGGTAACCTGTCATAGCCTAAAGAACAGTGGTAACCTGCCATAGCATTAGAAACTGTGGTAACTTGCCATAGCCTGAAGAACAGTGGTAACCTGCCATAGCATTAGAAACTGTGGTAACTTGCCATAGCCTGAAGAACAGTGGTAACCTGCCATAGCATTGGAAACAGTGGTAACTTGCCATAGCCTGAAGAACAGTGGTAACCTGCCATAGCCTGAAGAACAGTGGTAACCTGCCATAGCCTGAAGAACAGTGGTAACCTGTCATAGTATTAGAAACAGTGGTAACCTGTCATAGCCTGAAGAACAGTGGGTGACCAGGGATCATCTACCCACTGTGTGTATAAACTGTAGCCTCCTCTCTTAGCTATTGACAGAGAAGAGAGGCTCTAGTGAAATAGTATTTGGCTAATAAAAGCTAATAGTACAACACCCACTGACAATGAGACAGAGGTGAAACACTTCTCTCTCTCATACACACACACACACACACACACACACACACACACACACACACACACACACACACACACACACACACACACACACACACACACACACACACACACACACAGAGAGACACACACACAGACACACACACACACACACACACACACACACACACACACACACACACACACACACACACACACAGACACACACACAGACACACACTCACTCACACACTCTAACACTCTAAGCTGCCTATTACAAAAACAATGCATCAGCATGACAGAGAGAATGAACACACTGTCTCCAATACTGAAGTCTATAGTCTGATTATAATGACACACCGTGACTCTGCCACACACTGACACACAAACACATAAAAGCACAGACACACGTACACAGACACAGGTACACCTGGCCCAGCACTATAAATAGCTCCTATCGTCTGGTCTGTTTGGTGATGATGCGTACACATGGGGTCAGGCTAGGAAAAGCAGAAGGTGTGTCCAGGTACACGCTCAGACAGAGGACCACACCCTTAGTTTTATGTGGACTTGATTAATGAGATGGGAGGGATGCTGTAGGCCACAGTTAACTACTTCTTTTCTCTGTGTTTTCACTGACACCATGGCTGCTTCTGAATGGCCCCTATTCCCTGTATAGTGCACTACTTTAGACCAGAGCCCTGGCCCAAAGTAGTTCACTATTAAAGGATACAGGATAGGGGGGACACTATACAGGGGAAGCGGTACACTATACAGGATACAGGGGAAGGGGTACACTATACAGGATACAGGGGAAGGGGTACACTATACAGGATACAGGGGAAGGGGTGCACTATACAGGGTAGAGGGAAAGGGGTACACTATACAGGATACAGGGGAAGGGGTACACTATACAGGGTAGAGGGGAAGGGGTACACTATACAGGATACAGGGGAAGGGGTGCACTATACAGGGTAGAGGGAAAGGGGTACACTATACAGGATACAGGGGAAGGGGTACACTATACAGGGTAGAGGGAAAGGGGTACACTATACAGGATACAGGGGAAGGGGTACACTATACAGGATTCAGGGGAAGGGGTACACTATACAGGGTAGAGGGAAAGGGGTACACTATACAGGATACAGGGGAAGGGGTGCACTATACAGGATACAGGGGAAGGGGAACACTATACAGGGGAAGGGGTGCACTATACAGGATACAGGGGAAGGGGTGCACTATACAGGATACAGGGGAAGGGGTGCACTATACAGGATACAGGGGAAGGGGTGCACTATACAGGATACAGGGGAAGGGGAAGGGGTGCACTATACAGGATACAGGGTAAGGGGTGCACTATACAGGATACAGGGGAAGGGGTGCACTATACAGGATACAGGGGAAGGGGTGCACTATACAGGGTGAGGGGTGCACTATACAGGATACAGGGTAAGGGGTGCACTATACAGGGTAAGGGGTGCACTATAAAGGATACAGGGGAAGGGGTGCACTATACAGGATACAGGGTAAGGGGTGCACTATACAGGGTAAGGGGTGCACTATAAAGGATACAGGGGAAGGGGTGCACTATACAGGATACAGGGGAAGGGGTGCACTATACAGGATACAGGGTAAGGGGTGCACTATACAGGGTAAGGGGTGCACTATACAGGGTACAGGGGAAGGGGTGCACTATACAGGATACAGGGTAAGGGGTGCACTATACAGGGTGAGGGGTGCACTATACAGGATACAGGGGAAGGGGTACACTATACAGGGTAAGGGGTGCACTATACAGGATACAGGGGAAGGGGTGCACTATACAGGATACAGGGGAAGGGGTGCACTATACAGGGTGAGGGGTGCACTATACAGGATACAGGGTAAGGGGTGCACTATACAGGATACAGGGGAAGGGGTGCACTATACAGGATACAGGGGAAGGGGTGCACTATACAGGATACAGGGTAAGGGGTGCACTATACAGGATACAGGGTAAGGGGTGCACTATACAGGGTAAGGGGTGCACTATACAGGGTAAGGGGTGCACTATACAGGGTAAGGGGTGCACTATACAGGGTAAGGGGTGCACTATACAGGGTACAGGGGAAGGGGTGCACTATACAGGATACAGGGTAAGGGGTGCACTATACAGGATACAGGGGAAGGGGTGCACTATACAGGGTGAGGGGTGCACTATACAGGATACAGGGGAAGGGGTGCACTATACAGGGTGAGGGGTGCACTATACAGGATACAGGGGAAGGGGAAGGGGTACACTATACAGGGTAAGGGGTGCACTATACAGGATACAGGGGAAGGGGTGCACTATACAGGGTGAGGGGTGCACTATACAGGATACAGGGTAAGGGGTGCACTATACAGGATACAGGGGAAGGGGTGCACTATACAGGATACAGGGGAAGGGGTGCACTATACAGGATACAGGGTAAGGGGTGCACTATACAGGGTAAGGGGTGCACTATACAGGGTAAGGGGTGCACTATACAGGGTAAGGGGTGCACTATACAGGATACAGGGGAAGGGGTGCACTATACAGGATACAGGGGAAGGGGTACACTATACAGGATACAGGGGAAGGGGTACACTATACAGGGGAAGGGGTACACTATACAGGATACAGGGTAAGGGGTGCACTATACAGGATACAGGGGAAGGGGTGCACTATACAGGATACAGGGGAAGGGGTGCACTATACAGGATACAGGGGAAGGGGTGCACTATACAGGATACAGGGTAAGGGGTGCACTATACAGGATACAGGGTAAGGGGTGCACTATACAGGGTAAGGGGTGCACTATACAGGATACAGGGTAAGGGGTGCACTATACAGGGTAAGGGGTGCACTATACAGGGTAAGGGGTGCACTATACAGGGTAAGGGGTGCACTATACAGGATACAGGGGAAGGGGTGCACTATACAGGATACAGGGGAAGGGGTACACTATACAGGATACAGGGGAAGGGGTACACTATACAGGGGAAGGGGTACACTATACAGGATACAGGGGAAGGGGTACACTATACAGGATACAGGGGAAGGGGTACACTATACAGGATACAGGAGAAGGGGTACACTATACAGGGGAAGTGGTGCACTATACAGGATACAGGGGTGCACTATACAGGATACAGGGGAAGGGGTACACTATACAGGGGAAGGGGTGCACTATACAGGATGCAGGGGAAGGGGTGCACTATACAGGATACAGGGGAAGGGGTGCACTATACAGGGGAAGGGGTGCACTATACAGGATACAGGGGAAGGGGTGCACTATACAGGATACAGGGGAAGGGGTGCACTATACAGGGGAAGGGGTGCACTATACAGGATACAGGGGAAGGGGTACACTTGTAACGGCGTTCTTCGTTTGTCGAAAGAGAGGACCGAAATGCAGCGTGGTGGTTACTCATGTCTTTAATGAAGAAAATGACGGTACATGAAATAACGATAAATACAAAAAACAACAAACGGAACGTGAAACCTAATACAGCCTATCTGGTGACACAACACAGAGGCAGGAACAATCACCCACGAAAGACAAAGCCAACTCAGGCTACCTAAATACGGTTCCCAATCAGAGGCAACGAGAAGCACCTGACTCTGATCAAGAACCGCCTCAGGCAGCCAAGCCTAACTAGACACACCCCTAAACCTAGCAATCCCAAATCCAATAAAACCCCAATACGAAACACAACACCCTGTCACACCCTGGCCTGACCAAAATATATAAGGAAAACACAAAACACTAAGACCAAGGCGTGACAACACTATACAGGGGAAGGGGTACACTATACAGGGGAAGGGGTGCACTATACAGGATACAGGGGAAGGGGTACACTATACAGGATACAGGGGAAGGGGTACACTATACAGGGGAAGGGGTGCACTATACAGGATACAGGGGAAGGGGTACACTATACAGGGGAAGGGGTACACTATACAGGATACAGGGGAAGGGGTACACTATACAGGATACAGGGGAAGGGGTACACTATACAGGGGAAGGGGTACACTATACAGGATACAGGGGAAGGGGTACACTATACAGGGGAAGGGGTACACTATACAGGATACAGGGGAAGGGGTACACTATACAGGGTACAGGGGAAGGGGTACACTACACAGGGTATAGGGGAAGGGGTACACTATACAGGATACAGGGGAACACTATACAGGGTAAGGGGTACACTATACAGGGGAAGGGGTACACTATACAGGATACAGGCGAAGGGGAACACTATACAGGGTACAGGGGAAGGGGTACACTACACAGGGTACAGGGGAAGGGGTACACTACACAGGGTATAGGGGAAGGGGTACACTATACAGGATACAGGGGAACACTATACAGGGGAAGGGGTACACTATACAGGGGAAGGGGTACACTATACAGGATACAGGCGAAGGGGTACACTATACAGGGTACAGGGGAAGGGGTACACTACACAGGGTATAGGGGAAGGGACACTATACAGGATACAGGGGAACACTATACAGGGTAAGGGGTACACTATACAGGGGAAGGGGTACACTATACAGGATACAGGCGAAGGGGAACACTATACAGGATACAGGGGAAGGGGAACACTATACAGGGTACAGGGGAAGGGGTACACTACACAGGGTACAGGGGAAGGGGTACACTATACAGGGGAAGGGGTGCACTATACAGGATACAGGGGAAGGGGTACACTATACAGGGGAAGGGGTGCACTATACAGGATACAGGGGAAGGGGTACACATTTCGTATGCACGCCATGAGAATGTTCATGTTCTGTAGTGGTTGTGTTGTAAACATCCACACCTGGTTGTTCCTAGTCAGAGCTCCTCTCTCCTAATAAGCTACATGATGGTGTTAAACATCCGGACTGTTCTGTCACCGAGGTTAGAAACAGTTTGACCCTTCTGTGACCCTTCTGTGACCGTGGTGTGTGTATGTGTGTGTGTGTGTGTGTGTGTGTGTGTGTGTGTGTGTGTGTGTGTGTGTGTGTGTGTGTGTGTGTGTGTGTGTGTGTGTTTGAGGGAAAGAGGTGAGAACACTCTGTTTCTTCGACCTGACGACAGAACCTTGTTATGGCAGTGCCAGATACTGTGGATGTGGAGAAAACTGAAAGAACCAGTTTTGGAGTGTGTACCTGTCACACACACACACACACACACACACACACACACACACACCTCCATGAACGTGAGTATACTTACTATATGTTGCACAAGGGTTTGTTTGTGTTTGTCTCCCTGTGTTACTGTGTGTAGGCAGGTGTGACACACCTTAATCTTTGCACGCACTCTGGGGTCAAACACCAGGTCACACACACATCGGACGTGTCGTCTGTAATAATGATTCATCAGAGAGCCATGAGACAGCTCAGACACCAGTAGGGGTTAGTGTGTGTGTGTGTGTGTGTGTGTGTGTGTGTGTGTGTGTGTGTGTGTGTGTGTGTGTGTGTGTGTGTGTGTTTGTGTGTGTGTGTGTGTGTGTGTGTGTTATAGACCTACAGGTAATATGACATTAGGCTCTGTGAGAGGTTATAGAGCTACAGGTAATATGACATTAGACTCTGTGAGAGGTTATAGACCTACAGGTAATATGACATTAGGCTCTGTGAGAGGTTATAGACCTACAGTTAATATGACATTAGGCTCTGTGAGAGGTTATAGACCTACAGGTAATATGACATTAGGCTCTGTGAGAGGTTATAGACCTACAGGTAATATGACATTAGGCTCTGTGAGAGGTTATAGACCTACAGGTAATATGACATTAGGCTCTGTGAGAGGTTATAAACCTACAGGTAATATGACATTAGGCTCTGTGAGAGGTTATAGACCTACAGGTAATATGACATTAGGCTCTGTGAGAGGACCTACAGTCCAGATGTCAGACTACTACTACATTAAACCCATCTGAACAGGAGCCTAGAGTTCCCTTGACGTGCTATTTTGAAATCCCTGTAATGTGACTGTTGAATGTGTATAGCGCCTCACCGTCATCACATATAACACAGCCGACACTGCTATCGTCCTCTTTTACTACTACACCAAATCTTCACAAACATTATTTCCCAGGCGACTGTTCTAGCCCTCCCTTCTATATATTTTGTAACTCTCCATTTCGCTGACATTTTCTTATTAAATTTGACTCCGACATTTCCTTTTTGCCTCAGTGGATCGACCTTAACTTTTCTTCAGCCCAAGTTTCTAAAAATAGTTTAGCAGTTGTCGTGTATTTGGCGTGCTACAGTGAGGCTACGCACTAACGCCAGATACAAACAATGAAAGAAAAACCTAAATGTTGCCTATAGATATGAATTGCACAAGAATGATACATTTATGCATTTTTGATGCATTGTTTAATCTTTATTCAACCACCCGCCCTTCATCAGGTTATGAGTCAACCAGCACATCACTAACAGACATTCGTCATTGTGCTGCAGTGTGTGTGGTGACCACTAGAGGTCAGCAGGGGCCAGTGTTAGTGGTCTGACTGGTGCAGTCAGCTGGGAGACTAGACACAGACATGATCAGATTCTCAAGTCCTTTAGAGTTGAACTAGAGTTAGACTCTGCTTCTGTAGTCCATGCTCTGTGGAGGATTGCTGAGAATAGATTAAAACAATCATTTG
>NW_022265886.1:57876-81498 GCF_002021735.2 Oncorhynchus kisutch | reverse complement strand
CTCTCTCTCTCTCTCTCTCTCTCTCTCTCTCTCTCTCTCTCTCTCTCTCTCTCTCTCTCTCTCTCTCTCTCTCTCTCTCAGGCTTTCCCTCTCTCTCACTCTCTCTCTCTCTCTCTCTCTCTCTCTCTCTCTCTCTCTCTCTCTCTCTCTCTCTCTCTTCTCTCTCTCTCTCTCTCTCTCTCTCTCTCTTTCCCTCTCTCTCTCTCTCTCTCTCTCTCTCTCTCTCTCTCTCTCTCAGTCTTTCCCTCTCAGTCTTTCCCTCTCTCTCTCTCTCTCTCTTTCCCTCTCTCTCTCTCTCTCTCTCTCTCTCTCTCTCTCTCTCTCTCTCTCTCTCTCTCTCTCTCTCTCTCTCTCTCTGTCTCTCTCTCAGTCTTTCCCTCTCTCTCTCTCTCTCTCTCTGTCTCTCTCTCAGTCTTTCCCTCTCTCTCTCTCTCTCTCTGTCTCTCTCTCAGTCGTTCCCTCTACTGTGAGGGAAATATGCGAGGGAAAGGGAGGCCTGTACACTGGTTCAGGTTAGGCCTGCTGGGGCAAAGAACACATACACTGCTACATGACCCTGAAGATAATATTGTGCACGTGTGTGTGTGTGTGTCTGTGTGTGTATGTGTGTATGTGTGTGTATGTGTGTGTATATGTGTATATGTGTGGATGTGTATATGTGTGTATGTGTATGTGTGTGCGTGCGTGTGTGTGTGTGTGTGTGCCTCACCTGTGGAGCAGCAGACATAAACTCTCAGTCTGAGGCAGCTGCGACCGTGGTGATGAGTGGGTGTAGCTGTTAACACACAAACATTTAATATACCAGAAAGATTCAAACATGCCACCAGCGTGCACACATGATGATGTCATTTAGGACACCACTAGAACTGACATAGTGGTACTCCTCACACATGGTATGTGGTAGTGTTGTACTGTAGCAATAGTATAGTAGTAGTAGTATTATATTAGTAGTAATATAGTAATAATATCAATACACACAAATGTGGCCCATGTCATAGTGGTGTACTGTATGATAGTAGAATAGAAGTAGTATATTAAAGTACTGGTAATATCTATACTCACGGATGTAGTAATACTCCTGGCCCACGTGGTAGTAGTACGATAGTAGTATAGTATAGTAGTATACTCACAGATGTAGTAATACTCCTGGCCCACGTGGTAGTAGTACGATAGTAGTATAGTATAGTAGTATACTCACAGATGTAGTAATACTCCTGGCCCACGTGGTAGTAGTATGATAGTAGTATAGTATAGTAGTCTACTCACAGATGTAGTAATACTCCTGGCCCACGTGGTAGTAGTATGATAGTAGTATAGTATAGTAGTATACTCACAGATGTAGTAATACTCCTGGCCCACGTGGTAGTAGTATGATAGTAGTATAGTATAGTAGTATACTCACAGATGTAGTAATACTCCTGGCCAACGTGGGTAGTAGTATGATAGTAGTATAGTAGTCTACTCACAGACGTAGTAATACTCCTGGCCAACAAGGTAGTAGCATGATAGTAGTATGGTAGTACACTCACAGATGTAGTAATACTCCTGGCCAACGTGGTAGTAGTATGATAGTAGTATAGTAGTCTACTCACAGACGTAGTAATACTCCTGGCCCGCGTGGTAGTAGTTTGATAGTAGTATAGTATAGTAGTATACTCACAGATGTAGTAATACTCCTGGCCAAAGTGGTAGCAGTATGATAGTAGTATAGTAGTCTACTCACAGACGTAGTAATACTCCTGGCCCGCGTGGTAGTAGTTTGATAGTAGTATAGTATAGTAGTATACTCACAGATGTAGTAATACTCCTGGCCAACGTGGTAGTAGTATGATAGTAGTATAGTAGTCTACTCACAGACGTAGTAATACTCCTGGCCCGCGTGGTAGTAGTTTGATAGTAGTATACTCACAGGTGGAGTAATACTCCCGGCCAACATGATAGTAGTATGGTAGTACACTCACAGATGTAGTAATACTCCTGGCCCACGTGGTAGTGGTAGGAGTATAGTAGTATACTCACAGATGTGGTAATACTCCTGACCCACGTGGTAGTGGTAGTAGTATAGTAGTATACTCACAGATGTAGTAATACTCCTGACCCACGTGGAACTCGTAGCCCAGGGAGAAGGCGCTGTAGCGTTGGAACTTCTCTGAGAACTTGATTGGTGCGTGGGGGCGGTTACACTCCCACCTCTTGAAGCCCAGCTGGGGGTCACAGGTCCTGTAACCACGGTAGCTGACCATGTAGAGGATGTACTGCTCCCCGGTGCCCACCACGCGCTGGCTGTCATTGTAGTGGGGACAGTAGATGTCCAGGTAGTCGTTCACATTCACCTGCACCGTGTAGCCCTCCCTACGCAGACTGGAGAGACACAGCAGAGGAGAGGTGGGACGTTAGGAGCAATCATCTAATCAATCAATCAGTATGTAAATCTATCAATCAACCAAGCAATCAATCATTAAATGAACCAGCTGATTAACCAACCAATCAATCAATAAGCCAACAGGTCATTCAATTAACCAATCAATGAATCAGTATGTCTATCTCTCCATCTGTGTGTATGTATAGAGAAACATCCCCAAGCTGACTCTGGGCAGGGCTGTCACTGCAGGATTCTGTTGTCAAGTCAGAGTCAAGTGAAGTGTCATGTTTATAACCAGAGACACACTCTTCACTCTCTATCCTCCTGACCAATCATACCCTGTTAAACAGTCCTGCCTCCTGACCAATCACACCCCTGTTAAACAGTCCTGCCTCCTGACCAATCCCACCCTGTTAAACAGCCCTGCCTCCTGACCAATCACACCCTGTTAAACAGTCCTGCCTCCTGACCAATCCCACCCTGTTAAACAGTCCTGCCTCCTGACCAATCACACCCTGTTAAACAGTCCTGCCTCCTGACCAATCACACCCTGTTAAACAGTCCTGCCTCCTGACCAATCCCACCCTGTTAAACAGTCCTGCCTCCTGACCAATCCCACCCTGTTAAACAGTCCTGCCTCCTGACCAATCCCACCCTGTTAAACAGTCCTGCCTCCTGACCAATCCCACTCTGTTAAACAGTCCTGCCTCCTGACCAATCCCACCCTGTTAAACAGTCCTGCCTCCTGACCAATCCCACCCTGTTAAACAGTCCTGCCTCCTGACCAATCACACCCTGTTAAACAGTCCTGCCTCCTGACCAATCACACCCTGTTAAACAGTCCTGCCTCCTGACCAATCCCACCCTGTTAAACAGTCCTGCCTCCTGACCAATCCCACCCTGTTAAACAGTCCTGCCTCCTGACCAATCCCACCCTGTTAAACAGTCCTGCCTCCTGACCAATCCCACTCTGTTAACAGTCCTGCCTCCTGACCAATCCCACCCTGTTAAACAGTCCTGCCTCCTGACCAATCCCACCCTGTTAAACAGTCCTGCCTCCTGACCAATCCCACCCTGTTAAACAGTCCTGCCTCCTGACCAATCCCACCCTGTTAACAGTCCTGCCTCCTGACCAATCCCACCCTGTTAAACAGTCCTGCCTCCTGACCAATCCCACCCTGTTAAACAGTCCTGCCTCCTGACCAATCCCACCCTGTTAAACAGTCCTGCCTCCTGACCAATCCCACACTGTTAAACAGTCCTGCCTCCTGACCAATCCCACCCTGTTAAACAGTCCTGCCTCCTGACCAATCCCACCCTGTTAAACAGTCCTGCCTCCTGACCAATCCCACCCTGTTAAACAGTCCTGCCTCCTGACAGAGAGATCTCAGAGGTGTCAGTGTGTGTTCACTACAAGTGATAGTGTGACTGGCTGTGATTTTGCTTGAGTTTGTGTCTTTGTTGTTGTCCCCTGATTGCAGATAATTACATCAACAGTATACAGTATGCAAAGAGTGTGTGTGTAGAGAGGGAGAGAGGGAGAGAGAGTGTGTCCCGAACCTTCCATAACAAAGCCACCCACAGAGAGATAAACCTGGAGAAGAGTCCCCTAAGCAAGCTGGTCCTGGGGCTCTGTTCACAAACACAAACAGACCCCACAGAGCCCCAGGACAGCAGCACAATTAGACACAACCAAATCATGAGAAAACAAAAAGATAATTACTTGACACAACGGAAAGGAGAATTTAAAAAAATAGAGCAAACTAGAATGCTATTTGGCCCTAAACAGAGAGTACACAGTGGCAGAATACCTGACCACTGTGACTGACCCAAACTTAAGGAAAGCTTTGACTATGTACAGACTCAGTGAGCATAGCCTTGCTATTGAGAAAGGCCGCCGTAGGCAGACATGGCTCTCAAGAGAAGACAGGCTATATGCACACTTCCCACAAAATGAGGTGGAAACTAAGCTGCACTTCCTAACCTCCTGTCCAATGTATGACCATATTAGAGACACATATTTCCCTCAGATTATAGAGACCCACAAAGAATTCAAAAACAAATCTAATTTTGACCTAATTTTGATCAACTCTGATATCTACTTTGTGAAATACCACTACTTCACTTGCTTTGGCAATGTTAACATATGTTTCTCATGCCAATAAAGCCCTTAAATTGAAAGTGAAATTGAATTGAGTGTGTGTAGAGAGAGGTATTGAATTGATGTTGAATTGAATTGAGTATGTGTAGAGAGAGAGAGAGGTAGAGAGAGAATGTGTAGAGAGAGGGGAGAGAGAATGTGTAGAGAGAGGGGAGAGAGAGAGGTTGTGTACACAGAGAGTACACAGCGGCAGAATACCTGACCACTGTGACTGATCCAAAATTAAGGAAAGCTTTGACTATGTACAGACTCAGTGAGCATAGCCTTGCTATTGAGAAAGGCCGCCGTAGGCAGACATGGCTCTCAAGAGAAGACCGGCTATGTGCTCACTGCCCACAAAATGAGGTGGAAACTGAGCTGCACTTCCTAACCTCCTGCCCAATGTATGACCATATTAGAGAGACACATTTCCCTCAGATTACACAGATCCACAAAGAATTCGAAAACAAATCCAATTTTGAAAAACTCCCATATCTACTGGGTGAAATTCCACAGTGTGCCATCACAGCGTCAAGATTTGTGACCTGTTGCCACGAGAAAAGGGTAAACAGTGAAGAACACTCACCATTGTAAATACAACTCATATTTATGCTTATTTATTTTATCTTGTGTCCTTTACCATTTGTATATTGTTAAAACACTGTATATATATATATATATGACATTTGTAATGTCTTTACTGTTTTGAAACTTCTGTATGTGTGATGTTTACTGTTCATTTTTGTTGTTTATTTCACTTTATATATTCACTTTATATATTATCTACCTCACCTGCTTTGGCAATGTTAACACATGTTTCCCATGCCAATAAAGCCCTTGAATTGAATTGAATTGAATTGAGAGGTAGAGCGAGTTAGAGAGAGAATGTGTAGAGAGAGGGGAGAGAGAGAGGTAGAGCGAGGTAGAGAGAGAATGTGTGTAGAGAGAGGTAGAGAGAGAGGTAGAGAGAGAATGTGTGTAGAGAGAGGGGAGAGAGAGAGAGATAGCGAGAGAATGTGTAGAGAGAGGGGGAGAGAGAGGTAGAGCGAGGTAGAGAGAGAATGTGTGTAGAGAGAGGTAGAGAGAGAGGTAGAGAGAGAATGTGTGTAGAGAGAGGGGAGAGAGAGAGAGATAGCGAGAGAATGTGTAGAGAGAGGGGAGAGAGAGGTAGAGCGAGGTAGAGAGAGAATGTGTGTAGAGAGAGGGGAGAGAGAGGTAGAGAGAGAATGTTTGTAGAGAGGGGAGAGAGGGGAAAGAGAGAGGTAGAGAGAGAATGTGTGTAGAGAGAGGTAGAGAGAGAATGTGTAGAGAGATGGGAGAGACAGGTAGAGAGAGGTAGAGAGAGAATGTGTGTAGAGAGGGGAGAGAGGGAGAGGGAGAGAGAGAATGTGTAGAGAGAGGGGAGAGAGAGAGATAGCGAGAGAATGTGTAGAGAGAGGGGAGAGAGAGGTAGAGAGAGAATGTGTAGAGAGAGGGGAGAGAGAGGTAGAGAGAGGTAGAGAGAGGTGGAGAGAGAATGTGGAGAGAGAGGGGGAGAGAGAGAGAGGTAGAGAGAGAATGTGTGTAGAGAGAGGGGAGAGAGAGGTAGAGAGAGAATGTGTGTAGAGAGGGGAGAGAGAGAGAGGTAGAGAGAGAATGTGTAGAGAGAGGGGAGAGAGAGGTTTGTGAGAGAATGTGTGTAGAGAGGGGAGAGAGAGAGGTAGAGAGAGAATGTGTGTAGAGAGAGGGGAGAGAGAGGTAGAGAAGAGAATGTGTGTAGAGAGAGGGGAGAGAGGTAGAGAAAGAATGTGTAAAGAGAGGGGAGAGAGAGGTAGAGAGAGGTAGAGAGAGGTAGAGAGAGAATGTGGAGAGAGAAGGGAGATAGAGAGAGGTAGAGAGAGAATGTGTGTAGAGAGAGGGGAGAGAGAGGTAGGTAGAGAGAGAATGTGTGTAGAGAGGGGGAGAGAGAGAGGTAGAGAGAGAATGTGTAGAGAGAGAGGGGAGAGAGAGAGGTAGAGAGAGAGAGTGTGTAGAGAGAGAATGTGTGTAGAGAGAGGGGGAGAGAGAGAGGTAGAGAGAGAATGTGTGTAGAGAGAGAGATGTAGAGAGAGAGGTAGAGAGAGAATGTGTGTAGAGAGGGGAGAGGGAGAGGTAGAGAGAGAATGTGTAGAGAGGGGAGAGAGAGAGGTTGAGAGAGAATGTGTAGAGAGAGGTAGAGAGGGAGAGGTAGAGAGAGAATGTGTGTAGAGAGAGGGAGAGAGGGAGAGAGTGTGTAAAGAGAGGTAGAGAGGTAGATAGAGAGTTTGTGTAGAGAGGGGAGAGAGAGGAACAGAGCCAGACTCAAGGACCCCAGGGTCACAAACTAGATTTCAGAATGTCAGAGGAGCTCTGGACCCTACACACACACACACACACACACACACACACACACACACACACACACACACACACACACACACACACACACACACACACACACACACACACACACACACACACACACAACACACACACAGAAGATACACACACACACACCACAACACAACACACCACTGGCCCCTATACCCACAGCTCGTATGTCAACGTTAACACAACGTCGCACACACATCACATGTCAACATTCAAGCGACATTCCCCAAGCTCATATATCAGCATCACCCCTAAAAAGACTCTGGCTGACAGGGAGAGGTGGGCCGTGTGTGTGTGTGTGTGTGTTTGTGTGTGTGTGTGTGTGTGACAGGAGGAGATGGATTCTTCCATGACATGAAAAGCTCTTATTTTTCTCCTCAGCTCAAAAACAAGCCCCTCCCTGTCTGTGTGACAGAGAGAAGCTGCACAGTTCTAAGCCATCACACACACACACACACACACACACACACACACACACATACAAATATTTGAAACACTGACAATTTTGCAGGTTTTCCAACTTACAAAGCATGTAGAGCTCTGTAATTTTTATCATAGGTACACTTCAACTGTGAGAGACGGAATCTAAAACAAAAATCCAGAAAAACATATTGTATGTTTTTTAAGTAATTAATTTGCATTTTATTGCATGACATACAGTGGGGCAAAAAAAGTATTTTTTTTGTGCAAGTTCTCCCACTTAAAAAAAGATGAGAGAGGCCTGTAATTTTCATCATAGGTACACTTCAACTGTGACAGACAAAATGAGAAGAAAAAAAATCCTGAAAATCACATTGTAGGAGTTTTAATGAATTTATTTGCAAATTATGGTGGAAAATAAGTATTTGGTCAATAACAAAAGTTCATCTCAATACTTTGTTGTATACCCTTTGTTGGCAATGACAGAGGTCAAACGTTTTCTGTAAGTCTTCACAGGGTTTTCACACACTGTTGCTGGTATTTTGGCCCATTCCTCCATGCAGATCTCCTCTAGAGCAGTGATGTTTTGGGGCTGTTGCTGGGAAACACGGACTTTCAACTCCCTCCAAAGATTTTCTAAGTGGTTGAGATCTGGAGACTGGCTAGGCCACTCCAGGACCTCCTTGAAATGCTTCTTACGAAGCCACTCCTTTGTTGCCCGGGCGGTGTGTTTGGGATCATTATCATGCTGAAAGACCCAGCCACGTTTCATCTTCAACGCCCTTGCTGAGGGAAGAAGGTTGTCGGCCAAGATCTCGCGATACATGGCCCCATCCATCCTCCCCTCAATACGGTGCAGTCGCCCTGTCCCTTTTGCAGAAAAGCATCCCCAAAGAATGATGCTTACATAGCTCTCTGGTCTTGGCCATTGTGGAGAGGTTGGAGTCTGTTTGATTGAGTGTGTGGACAGGTGTCTTTTATTAAGGTAACGAGTTCAAACAGGTGCAGTTAATACAGGTAATGAGTGTAGAACAGGAGGGCTTCTTAACTCTTTCATGCGTGAGTTCCAAAAATCTCTAACGGTCGCCCCAGCGTGAGTTTTTTTATGCACGTGATGTTAGAATGTGCTCTCCATTCCAGAATGTGATTGATACGTAACAGTACATTTTATCCGCGCTGCCCTCAAACTAAAGCACGCAGCCTGTATATATTTATAGGCTGTTTTAACTTCAATTTCAAATTATTTTCTAACAAGTTTTTATTTTCTAAAAACAGTTTGAATTTAGGTGTGTTCCGCCTCCTCATTCATTCACATAAAAATAGTCATTTTTACTTTTGCGGATAATTACATTTTTGGGACATTTCTGACACGGACAAAATTCCCCAAGCACTTCCCAATTGTTTGTGCAGTTCACGTCTGCAGACATTTGCTCATCTCCCGTCAGAACAGGATCTGCACACGTGTTCACATTTTCCATTCCACATTTATATTGTAGTGTACTGTATGTATGGATCATAATATATTTGTGTATATTCTTTATCACCGCGGACACGTGAGGTAACGTTACTCATTGTATAACCTTTATGGTGTTATAGTCAATCGTGCTTATGTAGCCACATTCTTCTATTAGCTCTGTAAAACAATGCTAAATGCGTCAGAGAAGTATTATCTTGTGTTGTATTTTGAAGCTACATGGCCTTATGACTCCCAAGTGGTGTAGCGGTTAAAGGCACAGCACATCAGTACTAGAGGCGTCACTACAGACTCCCTGGTTCAAATCCAGGCTGCGTTTCCATCAAAGTAAGTGCCTTATTACGTTATAATAGTTATAATAATAGTTTCCGTATGCTGTTTCTGCTGTAGCTGTAGATCATAATATATTCCTTATAACCGCGGACACGTGAGGTAATGTTACACATGTTATAACCTTTATGGTGTTATTGTTAATCATGCTTACCTAGCTACATTATTCTATTAGCTCTGTAAAACAATGCTAGTTGCGTCAGAAAACGATTAGCTTGTGTTGTATTTTGAAGCTACCCTGGCCTTATGACTCCCAAGTGGCGCAGCGGTCTATGGCACTATATCTCAGTGCTAGAGTTGTCACTACAGACACCCTGGTTCAAATCCAGGCTGTATCACAACTGGCTGTGATTGGGAGTCCCATAGTGCAGCGCACAATTGGCCCAGCGTTGTCCGAATTAGGCCGGTGTAGGCCATCATTGTAAATAATAATTTGTTCTTAAATTACTTACCTAGTTAAATAAATAAAAAATATGACCATGGTTTGTTTATTTGGTCTATTCATCATAGCTCTGTTCTGCCCTGCCTTGCCCCCTTGTGGAGCTCAAAAGTTAGTTTCTTACTGTTATAACTCAAAGGTTAACTCAAACTAATTTTGTCAACGCAATAAACAATTTATTTATAGCAGTGTTTATTATGTTACTTCTTGTAGTATTGTTTTATTGCTATATCCTTATATTGTATTCTAATGAATAATTCCTCTTTATTCTGTACTTTCAGAAACTAGAAACATTATTTGCCAATATCATAACTGGAGCTGGACATCTTTGGAGCTGAAGAATGAGGACAGGTTTTGTATGCTAACGTACACTCCAGTTGTACTGGATGAAAACACAGCAAGAAAACACATATGCCAATATGTAATAGTCATCTATTGTATTGCAGGATTGGTAGTTGGTTCAACAACTTGTTTTACTAGAGGAGAAAAAACTGAATATGCATAACCCATATTTAATATCCATGCAGTGACTGAACAACAACTGCATTTCCACCCCCATCTCTAAGGCATAGTATCATGGCTGGTCACCTGTCAAGTCACCTGTCAGGTCAGTCAGTCACTTATTGCTGCAGATGTGCTCAATAATGCTTGAGCATGTGATACTCCCCAAAGCATGGTGAAATACATAGAGGTGTATCACAAGCTAAACACATGTATTTTGTCATCTTCCTCTGCTTACTTCTCCTGGCGCCAGACAGGCAGACTTTGCAATGCCTCCGTGTGCGACTACCTTGAGAAGCAGTTTGAGGGACTTTGCAGGGAAAATGCCGTGCAGTGAGGCGTAGGGGATTGTCTACAGCAGGACGACCCCCAGTGGATGGGCGCCGAGGGGTGTGGTGCTCCTCCAGCAGCTCTCTCATGAGGTTCTCTCTGTATTTTTGGTAGGTAATTACTTTACCTATGAGGGAGTGGGGAGGATGAGGAAAGTTAGAGGATGATGAGGCAGTGGGTAGGTGGGTGAGATATTGTCACTATAGTTGCATAATGGATTTGTATGTGAACTGTACATCCAATTACAAAAATAACTTGTTCAGTAATCATCTCACCTGTTAGTTGGCGGTGAACTATGCTGCCGTTGAGGACAGCAGTGTCGATCAGATGGAAAAATATCTTCCTATACCACTTGGTCGTTTTCCGAGTGCATTCCACAAAGCTGTTTATCATGTCTGCCTTATCCACTGCCCCCATTTTGAGGTTATAATCAAGCACACAATCTGGTTTGATCAATCTCTCTCCGGTCAGGTGGTCCACCTTCCCTATGGCCGACATGGTTGCTGTATGGACAGTGGAGAGGACATGGACGTCTCGCTTGTCATGCCACTTTACTGCCAGCTGTTGACCGTTCTCCTGGAACTCCACCTCCCCTCTCTGCATCTTCCTGCATCCGAATGCCGGCATCCCCTTCCGGTTCGACCTGACTGTGCCACAGGCCCCTGTGCTGTTGGAGAGCAGATGCTGGAAAAGTGTGGGACTGCTGTACCAATTGTCCACGTACAAAGTGTGTCCCTTGCCGAGATGAGGAGCCAGCATGGTCATCACCACGGACCCTCATAATGTTTGATGTCAGTGGTGGACCCTGTGTAAACTATAATGTCCTGAACAAATCCTGTCTTCACGTCGCACATGACAAAGAACTTGACTCCAAACCTCTGCCTTTTGGAGGGAATATATTGACGGAACGCCAGCCTACCTTTCCATAACATCAGGGACTCATCAATGCATAGGTCCTTGTATGGCACAAAGACCCGACCAAATGCTGATGTCAGGCTGGTAAGAACATTTCTTATTTTGTGTAACGGGTCATTTAGGATGGCAGTAGCATTGTTGATGAAATGCAGTCATAGCAGCAGAACTAGAAAGCAGTCTTGGGAAAAGAGGGTGGCAAAGAAGGGAGTTGCAAACATAGGACCTCTGCCCCAGTATTCTCTTATGGAGTTCCTCTTTACGGTCACCAGAAATGTATACATTTCACTAATTGTGGCTGCCCCCCCACTCCATATGGCTGCTTGTGTTGGGTCAATCTTTCCTCGGCGCTAGGACAAATGTAGCCTACATTTTTCCGGTTAGGATGATTGTGTTATGCTATATTTACTTCTGTGAATATCTGAACAATGCATCTAAAAATAAACTGCTGACATTCTGGACATAACTTTGTATGGTCTGTGTTTGTGTAAATAGTTTCTGAAAAAAAGTGTGGCCAGCTCAAACGCTGATTGTTGCGTCATTCGAAACTGCCGTTCTAAACGAGCATTCTCAATGAGTGTTCTAAACACACGGGTGTGATCGTACGCTTCAGGGACCACTATAGAACGATCACCCGTGTGATGGTACGTGTGAAAGGGTTAAAGAAAAACTAACAGGTCTGTGAGTGCCGGAATTCTGACTGATTGGTAGGTGATCAAATACTTACAGTGGGGCAAAAAAGTATCTAGTCAGCCACCAATTGTGCAAGTTCTCCCACTTAAAAAGATGAGAGAGGCCTGTAATTTTCACCATAGGTACACTTCAACTATGACGGACAAAATTAGATTTTCTTTCTCCAGAAAATCACATTGTAGGATTTTTAATGAATTTATTTGCAAATTATGGTGGAAAATAAGTATTTGGTCACCTACAAACAAGCAAGATTTCTGGCTCTCACAGACCTGTAACTTCTTCTTTAAGAGGCTCCTCTGTCCTCCACTCGTTACCTGTATTAATGGCACCTTGAACTTGTTATCAGTATAAAAGACACCTGTCCACAACTTCAAACAGTCACACTCCAAAATCCACTATGGCCAAGACCAAAGAGCTGTCAAAGGACACCAGAAACAAAATTGTAGACCTGCACCAAGCTGGGAAGACTGAATCTGCAATAGGTAAGCAGCTTGGTTTGAAGAAATCAACTGTGGGAGCAATTATTAGGAAATGGAAGACATACAAGACCACTGATAATCTCCCTCGATCTGGGGCTCCACGCAAGATCTCACCCCGTGGGGTCAAAATGATCACAAGAACGGTGAGCAAAAATCCCAGAACCACACGGGGGGACCTAGTGAATGACCTGCAGAGAGCTGGGACCAAAGTAACAAAGCCTACCATCAGTAACACACTACGCCGCCAGGGACTCAAATCCTGCAGTGCCAGACGTGTCCCCCTGCTTAAGCCAGTACATGTCCAGGCCCGTCTGAAGTTTGCTAGAAAGCATTTGGATGATCCAGAAGAAGATTGGGAGAATGTCATATGGTCAGATGAAACCAAAATATAACTTTTTGGTAAAAACTCAACTCGTTGTGTTTGGAGGACAAAGAATGCTGAGTTGCATCCAAAGAACACCATACCTACTGTGAAGCATGGGGGTGGAAACATCATGCTTTGGGGCTGTTTTTCTGCAAAGGGACCAGGATGACTGATCCGTGTAAAGGAAAGAATGAATGGGACCAGGTATCGTGAGATTTTGAGTGAAAACCTCCTTCCCTCAGTAAGAGCATTGAAGATGGGTCGTGGCTGGATCTTCCAGCAACGACCCGAAACACACAGCCAGGGCAACTAAGGAGTGGCTCCGTAAGAAGCATCTCAAGGTCCTGGAGTGGCCTAGCCAGTCTCCAGACCTGAACCCAATAGAAAATCTTTGGAGGGAGCTGAAAGTCCGTATTGCCCAGTGACAGCCGCGAAACCTGAAGGATCTGGAGAAGGTCTGTATGGAGGAGTGGGCCAAAATCCCTGCTGCAGTGTGTGCAAACCTGGTCAAGAACTACAAGAAACGTATAATCTCTGAAATTGCAAAGAAAGGTTTCTGTACCAAATATTAAGTTCTGCTTTTCTGATGTATCAAATACTTATGTCATGCAATAAAATGCTAATTAATGACTTAAAAATCATACAATGTGATTTTCGGGATTTTTGTTTTAGATTCAGATTTTAGATTTAGACTATGATAAAAATTACAGACCTCTACATGCTTTAAGTAGGAAAACTTGCAAAATCGGCAGTGTATCAAATACTTGTTCTCCCCACTGTACACACACACACACGTACACACACACACACACACACACACACACACACACACACACACACACACAGAGAGAGAGAAACACACACACACACACACAGAGAGAGAGAGAAACACACGCACACGAAAAAACACACACACAGAAACACATAAAGGCCATATGAATTCACAAGGGGGCAGCAGAGTGACATTGCAATCTCCAGCTCCCCTCTGGCCCTCCTTCACCTCTCTCCATCACTCTCCCCTCCATCTCTCTCGCTCTCTCCATCACTCTCCCCTCCATCTCTCTCACTCTCTCCATCACTCTCCCCTCATCTCTCTCTCTCCACCACTCTCCCCTCCATCTCTCTCTCTCCACCACTCTCCCATCCTTCTCTCCATCTCGCTTCTATTTCACCTCCTCTCCATCTCTCTCTCTCCATCACTCTCCCCTCCATCTCTCTCTCTCTCCATCACTCTCCCTCCTTCTCTCTCTCTCCTCTCTCCATCACTCTCCCTCCATCTCTCTCTCTCCATCACTCTCCCCTCCATCTGTCTCTCTCTCTCCATCACTCTCCCCCCTTCTCTCTCTCCATCACTCTCCCCTCCATCTCTCTTCCACCACTCTCCCCTCCATCTCTCTCTCTCTCATCACTCTCCCCTCCATCTCTCTCTCCATCACTCTCCCCTCCTTCTCTCTCTCTCTCTCTCTCTCCATCACTCTCCCTCCATCTCTCTCTCTCCTTCTCTCTCTCTCCATCACTCTCCCCTCCTTCTCTCCATCTCGCTTCTATTTCACCTCTCTCCATCACTCTCCCCTCCATCTCTCTCGCTCTCTCCATCACTCTCCCCTCCATCTCACTCTCAGCCATCACTCTCTCCCATCATCTCTCTCTCTCTCCACCACTCTCCCCTCCATCTCTCTCTCTCCACCACTCTCCTCCCCTCCTTCTCTCCATCTCACTTCTATTTCACACCTCTCTCCATCTCTCTCTCTCCATCACTCTCCCTCCATCTCTCTCTCTCTCCATCACTCTCCCCTCCTTCTCTCCTCTCTCTCTCCATCACTCTCCCTCCATCTCTCTCTCTCTCTCTCATCACTCTCCCCTCCATCTGTCTCTCTCTCTCCATCACTCTCCCCCCTTCTCTCTCTCCATCACTCTCCCCTCCATCTCTCTCCACCACTCTCCCCTCCATCTCTCTCTCTCTCCATCACTCTCCCCCCTTCTCTCTCTCTCTCCACCACTCTCCCCTCCATCTCCTCTCTCTCTCTCCACGACTCTCCCCTCCTTCTCTCTCTCTCTCCATCACTCTCCCCTCCATCTGTCTCTCTCTCCATCACTCTCCCCCTTCTCTCTCTCTCTCTCTCCATCACTCCCCCTTCTCTCTCTCTCTCTCTCTCTCTCTCCATCACTCCCCCTCCATCTCTCTCTCTCCACCACTCTCCCCTCCTTCTCTCCATTTCGCTTCTATTTCACCTCTCTCCATCACTCTCCCCTCCATCTCTCTCTCTCTCTCTCTCCTCNCACACACACACACACACACACACACACACAACACAAAACCACACACACACACACACCACACACACACACACACACACAGAAGATACACACACACCACACCACAACACAACACACCACTGGCCCCTATACCCACAGCTCGTATGTCAACGTTAACACAACGTCGCACACACATCACATGTCAACATTCAAGCGACATTCCCAAGCTATATATTCAGTCACCCCTAAAAAGACTCTGGCTGCACAGGGAGAGGTGGGCCGTGGGTGTGTGTGTGTGTGTGTGTTTGTGTGTGTGTGTGTGTGTGACAGGAGGAGATGGATTCTTCCATGACATGAAAAAGCTCTTATTTTTCTCCTCAGCTCAAAAACAAGCCCTCCTGTCTGTGTGACAGAGAGAAGCTGCACAGTTCTAAGCCATCACACACACACACACACACACACACACACACACACATACAAATATTTGAAACACTGACAATTTTGCAGGTTTTCCAACTTACAAAGCATGTAGAGCTCTCTGTAATTTTTATCATAGGTACACTCAACTGTGAGAGACGGAATCTAAAAACAAAAATCCAGAAAAACATATTGTATGTGTTTTTAAGTAATTAATTTGCATTTTATTGCCATGACATACAGTGGGGCAAAAAAAGTATTTTTTTTGTGCAAGTTCTCCCACTTAAAAAAAGATGAGAGAGGCCTGTAATTTTTCATAGGTACACTTCAACTGTGACAGACAAAATGAGAAGAAACAAAATCCTGAAAATACATTGTAGAGGAGTTTAATGAATTTTATTTGCAAATATGGTGGAAAATAAGTATTTGGTCAATAACAAAAGTTCATCTCAATACTTTGTTGTATACCCTTTTTGGCAATGACAGAGGTCAAACGTTTTCTGTAAGTCTTCAAAGGGTTTTCACACACTGTTGCTGGTATTTTGCCCATTCCTCCATGCAGATCTCCTCTAGACAGTGAGTGTTTTGGGGCTGTTGCTGGGGAAACACGGACTTTCAACTCCCTCCAAAGATTTTCTAAGTGGTTGAGATCTGGAGACTGGCTAGGCCACTCCAGGACCTCCTTGAAATGCTTCTTACGAAGCCACTCCTTTGTTGCCCGGGCGGGGTTGTGTTTGGGATCATTATCATGCTGAAAGACCCAGCCACGTTTCATCTTCAACGCCCTTGCTGAGGGAGAAGGTGTGTCGGCCAAGATCTCGCGATACATGGCCCCATCCATCCTCCCTCAATACGGTGTGCAGTCGCCCTGTCCTTTTGCAGAAAAGCATCCCCAAAGAATGATGCTTACATATCTCTGGTCTTGGCCATTGTGGAGAGGTTTGGAGTCTGTTTTGATTGAGTGTGTGGACAGGTGTCTTTTATTAAGGTAACGAGTTCAAACAGGTGCAGTTAATACAGGTAATGAGTGTGTAGAACAGGAGGGCTTCTTAACTCTTTCATGCGTGAGTTCCAAAAATCTCTAACGGTCGCCCCAGCGTGAGTTTTTTTATGCACGTGATGTTAGAATGTGCTCTCATTCCAGAATGTGATTGATACGTAACAGTACATTTTATCCGCGCTGCCCTCAAACTAAAGCACGCAGCCTGTATATATTTATAGGCTGTTTTAACTTCAATTTCAAATTATTTTCTAACAAGTTTTATTTTCTAAAAAACAGTTTGAATTTAGGTGTGTTCCGCCTCCTCATTCATTCACATAAAAATAGTCATTTTTACTTTTGCGGATAATTACATTTTTGGGACATTTCTGACACGGACAAAATTCCCAAGCACTTCCCAATGGTTTGTGCAGTTCACGTCTGCAGACACATTTGCTCATCTCCCGTCAGAACAGGATCTGCACACGTGTTCACATTTTCCATTCCACATTTATATGTAGTGTACTGTATGTATGGATCATAATATATTTGTGTATATTCTTTATCACGCGGACACGTGAGGTAACGTTACTCATTGTATAACCTTTATGGTGTTATAGTCAATCGTGCTTATGTAGCCACATTCTTCTATTAGCTCTGTAAAACAATGCTAAATGCGTCAGAGAAGTATTATCTTGTGTTGTATTTGAAGCTACATGGCCTTATGACTCCCAAGTGGTGTAGCGGTTAAAGGCACAGCACATCAGTACTAGAGGCGTCACTACAGACTCCCTGGTTCAAATCCAGGCTGCGTTTCCATCAAAGTAAGTGCCTTATTACGTTATAATAGTTATAATAATAGTTTCCGTATGCTGTTTCTGCTGTAGCTGTAGATCATAATATATTCCTATAACCGCGACACGTGAGGTAATGTTACACATGTTATAACCTTTATGGTGTTATTGTAATCATGCTTACCTAGCTACATTATTCTATTAGCTGTAAAACAATGCTAGTTGCGTCAGAAAACGATTAGCTTGTGTTGTATTTTGAAGCTACCCTGGCCTTATGACTCCCAAGTGGCGCAGGCGGTCTATGGCACTATATCTCAGTGCTAGAGTTGTCACTACAGACACCCTGGTTCAAATCCAGGCTGTATCACAACTGGCTGTGATTGGGAGTCCCATAGTGCAGCGCACAATTGGCCCAGCGTTGTCCGAATTAGGCCGGTGTAGGCCATCATTGTAAATAATAATTTGTTCTTAAATTACTTACCTAGTTAAATAAATAAAAAATATGACCATGGTTTGTTTATTTGGTCTATTCATCATAGCTCTGTTCTGCCCTGCCTTGCCCCCTTGTGGAGCTCAAAAGTTAGTTTCTTACTGTTATAACTCAAAGGTTAACTCAAACTAATTTTGTCAACGCAATAAACAATTTATTTATAGCAGTGTTTATTATGTTACTTCTTGTAGTATTGTTTTATTGCTATATCCTTATATTGTATTCTAATGAATAATTCCTCTTTATTCTGTACTTTCAGAAACTAGAAACATTTTTGCCAATATCATAACTGGAGCTGGACATCTTTGGAGCTGAAGAATGAGGACAGGTTTTGTATGCTAACGTACACTCCAGTTGTACTGGATGAAAACACAGCAAGAAAACACATATGCCAATATGTAATAGTCATCTATTGTATTGCAGGATTGGTAGTTGGTTCAACAACTTGTTTTACTAGAGGAGAAAAAACTGAATATGCATAACCCATATTTAATATCCATGCAGTGACTGAACAACAACTGCATTTCCACCCCCATCTCTAAGGCATAGTATCATGGCTGGTCACCTGTCAAGTCACCTGTCAGGTCAGTCAGTCACTTATTGCTGCAGATGTGCTCAATAATGCTTGAGCATGTGATACTCCCAAAGCATGGTGAAATACATAGAGGTGTATCACAAGCTAAACACATGTATTTTGTCATCTTCCTCTGCTTACTTCTCCTGGCGCCAGACAGGCAGACTTTGCAATGCCTCCGTGTGCGACTACCTTGAGAAGCAGTTTGAGGGACTTTGCAGGGAAAATGAAAAGCCGTGCAGTGAGGCGTAGGGGATTGTCTACAGCAGGACGACCCCCAGTGGATGGGCGCCGAGGGGTGTGGTGCTCCTCCAGCAGCTCTCTCATGAGGTTCCTCTCTGTATTTTTGGTAGGTAATTACTTTACCTATGAGGGAGTGGGGAGGATGAGGAAAGTTAGAGGATGAATGAGGCAGTGGGTAGGTGGGTGAGATATTGTCACCTATAGTTGCATAATGGATTTGTATGTGAACCTGTACATCCAATTACAAAAATAACTTGTTCAGTAATCATCTCACCTGTTAGTTGGCGGTGAAACTATGCTGCCGTTGAGGACAGCAGTGTCGATCAGATGGAAAAATATCTTCCTATACCACTTGGTCGTTTTCCAGAGTGCATTCCCACAAAGCTGTTTCTCATTGTCTGCCTTATCCACTGCCCCCATTTTGAGGTTATAATCAAGCACACAATCTGGTTTGATCATCTCTCTCCGGTCAGGTGGTCCACCTTCCCTATGGCCGACATGGTTGCTGTATGGACAGTGGAGAGGACATGACGTCTCGCTTGTCATGCCACTTTACTGCCAGCTGTTGACCGTTCTCCCTGGAACTACCACCTCCCCTCTCTGCATCTTCCTGCATCCGAATGCCGGCATCCCCTTCCGGTTCGACCTGACTGTGCCACAGGCCCCTTGCTGTTGGAGAGCACTTGCTGGAAAAGTGTTGGGACTGCTGTACCAATTGTCCCACGTACAAAGTGTGTCCCTTGCCGAGATGAGGAGCCAGCATGGTCTCACCACGGACCCTCATAATGTTTGATGTCAGTGGTGGACCCTGTGTAAACTATAATGTCCTGAACAAATCCTGTCTTCACGTCGCACATGACAAAGAACTTGACTCCAAACCTCTGCCTTTTGGAGGGAATATATTGACGAAAGCCAGCCTACCTTCCATAACATCAGGGACCTCATCAATGCATAGGTCCTTGTATGGCACAAAGACCCGACCAAATGCTGATGTCAGGCTGGTAAGAACATTTCTTATTTTGTGTAACGGGTCATTTAGGATGGCAGTAGCATTGTTGATGAAATGCAGTCATAGCAGCAGAACTAGAAAGCAGTCTTGGGAAAAGAGGGTGGCAAAGAAGGGAGTTTGCAAACATAGGACCTCTGCCCCAGTATTCTCTTATGGAGTTCCTCTTTACGGTCACCCAGAAATGTATACATTTCACTATTGTGGCTGCCCCCCCCACTCCATATGGCTGCTTGTGTTGGGTCAATCTTCTCCTCGGCGCTAGGACAAATGTAGCCTACCATTTTCCGGTTAGGATGATTGTGTTATGCTATATTTACTTCTGTGAATATCTGAACAATGCATCTAAAAATAAACTGCTGACATTCTGGACATAACTTTGTATGGTCTGTGGTTTGGTAAATAGTTTCTGAAAAAAAGTGTGGCCAGCTCAAACGCTGATTGTTGCGTCATTCGAAACTGCCGTCTAAACGAGCATTCTCAATGAGTGTTCTAAACACACGGGTGTGATCGTAGCTTCAGGGACCACTATAGAACGATCACCCGTGTGATGGTACGTGTGAAAGGGTTAAAGAAAAACTAACAGGTCTGTGAGTGCCGGAATTCTGACTGATTGGTAGGTGATCAAATACTTACAGTGGGGCAAAAAAGTATCTAGTCAGCCACCAATTGTGCAAGTTCTCCCACTTAAAAAGATGAGAGAGGCCTGTAATTTTCACCATAGGTACACTTCAACTATGACGGACAAAATTAGATTTTCTTTCTCCAGAAAATCACATGTAGGATTTTTAATGAATTTATTTGCAAATTATGGTGGAAAATAAGTATTTGGTCACCTACAAACAAGCAAGATTTCTGGCTCTCACAGACCTGTAACTTCTTCTTTAAGAGGCTCCTCTGTCCTCCACTCGTTACCTGTATTAATGGCACCTTGAACTTGTTATCAGTATAAAAGACACCTGTCCACAACTTCAAACAGTCACACTCCAAAATCCACTATGGCCAAGACCAAAGAGCGTCAAAAGGACACCAGAAACAAAATTGTAGACCTGCACCAAGCTGGGAAGACTGAATCTGCAATAGGTTAAGCAGCTTGGTTTGAAGAAATCAACTGTGGGAGCAATTATTAGGAAATGGAAAGACATACAAGACCACTGATAATCTCCCTCGATCTGGGGCTCCACGCAAGATCTCACCCCGTGGGGTCAAAATGATCACAAGAACGGTGAGCAAACAATCCCAGAACCACACGGGGGGGACCTAGTGAATGACCTGCAGAGAGCTGGGACCAAGTAACAAAAGCCTACCATCAGTAACACACTACGCCGCCAGGGACTCAAATCCTGCAGTGCCAGACGTGTCCCCCTGCTTAAAGCCAGTACATGTCCAGGCCCGTCTGAAGTTTGCTAGACAAGCATTTGGATGATCCAGAAGAAGATTGGGGAGAATGTCTATGGTCAGATGAAACCAAAATATAACTTTTTGGTAAAAACTCAACTCGTTGTGTTTTGGAGGACAAAGAATGCTGAGTTGCATCCAAAGAACACCATACCTACTGTGAAGCATGGGGTGGAAACATCATGCTTTGGGGCTGTTTTTCTGCAAAGGGACCAGGATGACTGATCCGTGTAAAGGAAAGAATGAATGGGACCAGGTATCGTGAGATTTTGAGTGAAAACCTCCTTCCCTCAGTAAGAGCATTGAAGATGGGTCGTGGCTGGATCTTCCAGCAACGACCCGAAACACACAGCCAGGGCAACTAAGGAGTGGCTCCGTAAGAAGCATCTCAAGGTCCTGGAGTGGCCTAGCCAGTCTCCAGACCTGAACCCAATAGAAAATCTTTGGAGGGAGCTGAAAGTCCGTATTGCCCAGTGACAGCCGCGAAACCTGAAGGATCTGGAGAAGGTCTGTATGGAGGAGTGGGCCAAAATCCCTGCTGCAGTGTGTGCAAACCTGGTCAAGAACTACAAGAAACGTATAATCTCTGAAATTGCAAAGAAAGGTTTCTGTACCAAATATTAAGTTCTGCTTTTCTGATGTATCAAATACTTATGTCATGCAATAAAATGCTAATTAATGACTTAAAAATCATACAATGTGATTTTCGGGATTTTTGTTTTAGATTCAGATTTTAGATTTAGACTATGATAAAAATTACAGACCTCTACATGCTTTAAGTAGGAAAACTTGCAAAATCGGCAGTGTATCAAATACTTGTTCTCCCCACTGTACACACACACACACGTACACACACACACACACACACACACACACACACACACACACACACACACAGAGAGAGAGAAACACACACACACACACACAGAGAGAGAGAGAAACACACGCACACGAAAAAAACACACACACAGAAACACATAAAGGCCATATGAATTCACAAGGGGGCAGCAGAGTGACATTGCAATCTCCAGCTCCCCTCTGGCCCTCCTTCACCTCTCTCCATCACTCTCCCCTCCATCTCTCTCGCTCTCTCCATCACTCTCCCCTCCATCTCTCTCACTCTCTCCATCACTCTCCCCTCATCTCTCTCTCTCCACCACTCTCCCCCTCCATCTCTCTCTCTCCACCACTCTCCCATCCTTCTCTCCATCTCGCTTCTATTTCACCTCTCTCCATCTCTCTCTCTCCATCACTCTCCCCTCCATCTCTCTCTCTCTCCATCACTCTCCCCTCCTTCTCTCTCTCTCTCTCCATCACTCTCCCTCCATCTCTCTCTCTCCATCACTCTCCCCTCCATCTGTCTCTCTCTCTCCATCACTCTCCCCCCTTCTCTCTCTCCATCACTCTCCCCTCCATCTCTCTCCACCACTCTCCCCTCCATCTCTCTCTCTCTCATCACTCTCCCCTCCATCTCTCTCTCCATCACTCTCCCCTCCTTCTCTCTCCTCTCTCTCTCTCTCCATCACTCTCCCTCCATCTCTCTCTCTCCTTCTCTCTCTCTCCATCACTCTCCCCTCCTTCTCTCCATCTCGCTTCTATTTCACCTCTCTCCATCACTCTCCCCTCTCATCTCTCTCGCTCTCCTCCATCACTCTCCCCTCCATCTCACTCTCTCCATCACTCTCCCCTCATCTCTCTCTCTCCACCACTCTCCCCTCCATCTCTCTCTCTCCACCACTCTCCCCTCCTTCTCTCCATCTCACTTCTATTTCACCTCTCTGCCATCTCTCTCTCTCCATCACTCTCCCCTCCATCTCTCTCTCTCTCCATCACTCTCCCCTCCTTCTCTCTCTCTCTCTCCATCACTCTCCCTCCATCTCTCTCTCTCTCTCTCATCACTCTCCCCTCCATCTGTCTCTCTCTCTCCATCACTCTCCCCCCTTCTCTCTCTCCATCACTCTCCCCTCCATCTCTCTCCACCACTCTCCCCTCCATCTCTCTCTCTCTCCATCACTCTCCCCCCTTCTCTCTCTCTCTCCACCACTCTCCCCCTCCATCTCTCTCTCTCTCCACGACTCTCCCCTCCTTCTCTCTCTCTCTCCATCACTCTCCCCTCATCTGTCTCTCTCTCCATCACTCTCCCCCTTCTCTCTCTCTCTCTCTCCATCACTCCCCCTTCTCTCTCTCTCTCTCTCTCTCTCTCCATCACTCCCCCTCCATCTCTCTCTCTCCACCACTCTCCCCTCCTTCTCTCCATTTCGCTTCTATTTCACCTCTCTCCATCCCTCTCCCCTCCATCTCTCTCTCTCTCTCTCTCCATCACTCTCCCCTCCATCTCTCTCTCCATCACTCTCCCCTCCATCTCTCTCTCTCTCCATCACTCTCCCCTCCATCTCTCTCTCTCTCTCTCTCACTCTCTCTCAACCACTCTCCCCTCCATCTCTCTCTCTCTCTCCACCACTCTCCCCTCCATCTCTCTCTCTCTCTCTCCACGACTCTCCCCTCCTTCTCTCTCTCTCTCCATCACTTCTCCCCTCCATCTGTCTCTCTCTCCATCACTCTTTCATTCACTGTTTTCTCTCCCGCTTTTCATCTCTCTCTCTCTCTCTCTTTCTCTCACTCTTTCTCTCTCA
>NW_022265886.1:0-57776 GCF_002021735.2 Oncorhynchus kisutch | reverse complement strand
CCCTCCTCACTCTCTCTGCAATGACAGTGGTGAATTATTAAGAGCTTATTAAGTCAGAAAACAGGCCTGTATGTATGTGTGTGTGTGTGTGTGTGTGTGTGTGTCTGACAGGGTGTAGTGGTAACTTAAATTTCTCCTCTCAGAAATCAATACCTGTCTACAGCGTGTCCAACAGACTGGGAAACGCTGGCTTTTTCTCAAGGCCACACACACACACACACACACACACACACACACACACACACACACACACACACACACACACACACACACACACACACACACACACACACACACACAACACACACACACACACACACACACACACACACACACACACACACACACACACACACTGCTCAGTGCTCAGTGAAGGCTCATCATTGGTAATTGATCCAGGCATTACCTCTATCTTCACACCCAAACACAGCATGCAGTCAAAATGTACTCTTCCTTTCTCTCTTCACCCCAGCTTCCTCCCTCTTTCCATCTAGTATCTGTAATCCTTACCCACTGCTCTCTGTCCATGCTTCACCACCCCCTCCTCTCCTCGTCCCTCTCTTCCCTCCTTCCCTCTCTCTCTGTCGACCCTTCACCACCCCCTCCTCTCCTCGTCCCTCTCTTCCCTCCCTCCCTCTCTCTCTGTCGACCCTTCACCTCCCCCTCCTCTCCTCGTCCCTCTCTTCCCTCCCTCCCTCTCTCTCTGTCGACCCTTCACCACCCCCCTCCTCTCCTCATCCCTCTCTTCCCTCCCTCCCTCTCTCTCTGTCGACCCTTCACCTCCCCCTCCTCTCCTCGTCCCTCTCTTCCCTCCCTCCCTCTCTCTCTGTCGACCCTTCACCTCCCCCTCCTCTCCTCGTCCCCTCTCTTCCCTCCCTCCCTCTCTCTCTGTCGACCCTTCACCTCCCCCTCCTCTCCTCGTCCCTCTCTTCCCTCCTTCCCTCCTTCCCTCCTTCCCTCTCTCTCTGTCGACCCTTCACCTCCCTCTCCTCGTCCCTCTCTTCCCTCCCTCCCTCTCTCTCTGTCGACCCTTCACCTCCCCCTCCTCTCCTCGTCCCTCTCTTCCCTCCCTCCCTCTCTCTCTGTCGACCCTTCACCTCCCCCTCCTCTCCTCGTCCCTCTCTTCCCTCCCTCCCTCTCTCTCTGTCGACCCTTCACCACCCCCTCCTCTCCTCGTCCCTCTCTTCCCTCCCTCCCTCTCTCTCTGTCGACCCTTCACCTCCCCCTCCTCTCCTCGTCCCTCTCTTCGCTCCCTCCTCTCTCTCTCCTCTGTCGACCCTTCACCACCCCCCTCCTCTCCTCATCCCTCTCTTCCCTCCCTCCCTCTCTCTCTGTCGACCCTTCACCTCCCCCCCTCCTCTCCTCGTCCCTCTCTTCCCTCCTTCCCTCTCTCTCTGTCGACCCTTCACCTCCCTTCCTCTCCTCGTCCCCTCTCTTCCCTCCCTCCCTCTCTCTCTGTCGACCCTTCACCTCCCCCTCCTCTCCTCGTTCCCTCTCTTCCCTCCCTCCCTCTCTCTCTGTCGACCCTTCACCACCCCCCTCCTCTCCTCGTCCCTCTCTTCCCTCCCTCCCTCTTCTCTCTCTCTGTCGACCCTCACCTCCCCTCCTCTCCTCGTCCCTCTCTTCCCTCCCTCCCTCTCTCTCTGTCGACCCTTCACCTCCCCCTCCTCTCCTCGTCCCTCTCTTCCCTCCCTCCCTCTCTCTCTGTCGACCCTTCACCTCCCCCTCCTCTCCTCGTCCCTCTCTTCCCTCCCTCCTCTCTCACTCTCTGTCGACCCTTCACCACCCCCCTCCTCTCCTCGTCCCTCTCTTCCTCCCTCCCTCTCTCTCTGTCGACCCTTCACCTCACCCCTCCTCTCCTCGTCCTCTCTTCCCTCCTCCCCTCTCTCTATGTCGACCCTTCACCTCCCCCTCCTCTCCTCGTCCCTCTCTTCCCTCCTTCCCTCTCTCTCTGTCCACCCTTCACCTCCCCCTCCTCTCCTCGTCCCTCTCTTCCCCCTCCCTCCTCTCTCCTCTGTCGACCCGTGTCACCACCCCCCTCCTCTCCTCGTCCCTCTCTTCCCTCCCTCCCTCTCTCTCTGTCGACCCTTCACCTCCCCCTCCTCTCCTCGTCCCTCTCTTCCCTCCCTCCCTCTCTCTCTGTCGACCCTTCACCTCCCCCTCCTCTCCTCGTCCCTCTCTTCCCTCCTCCCTCTCTCTCTGTCGACCCTTCACCTCCCCCTCCTCTCCTCGTCCCTCTCTTCCTCCCTCCCCTCTCTCTCTGTCGACCCTTCACCTCCCCCTCCTCTCCTCCGTCCCTCTCTTCCCTCCCTCCCTCTCTCTCTGTCGACCCTTCACCTCCCCCTCCTCTCCTCGTCCCTCTCTTCCCTCCCTCCCTCTCTCTCTTGTCGACCCTTCACCACCCCCCTCCTCTCCTCGTCCTCTCTTCCCTCCCTCCCTCTCTCTCTGTCGACCCTTCACCTCCCCCTCCTCTCCTCGTCCCTCTCTTCCTCCCTCCCTCTCTCTCTCTCTGTCGACCCTTCACCACCCCCCCTCCTCTCCTCGTCCCTCTCTTCCCTCCCTCCCTCTCTCTCTGTCGACCCTTCACCTCCCCCTCCTCTCCTCGTCCCTCTCTTCCCTCCTTCCCTCTCTCTCTGTCGACCCTTCACCTCCCCCTCCTCTCCTCGTCCCTCTCTTCCCTCCCTCCCTCTCTCTCTGTCGACCCTTCACCTCCCCCTCCTCTCCTCGTCCCTCTCTTCCCTCCCTCCCTCTTTCTCTGTCGACCCTTCACCACCCCCCTCCTCTCCTCGTCCCTCTCTCCCTCCCTCCCTCTCTCTCTCTCTGTCGACCTTCACCTCCCCCCTCCCTCTCCTCGTCCCTCTCTTCCCCTCCCTCCCTCTCTCTCTGTCGACCCTTCACCTCCCCCTCCTCTCCTCGTCCCTCTCTTCCCTCCCTCCCTCTCTCTCTGTCGACCCTTCACCTCCCCCTCCTGTCCTCGTCCCTCTCTTCCCTCCCTCCCTCTCTCTCTGTCGACCCTTCACCACCCCCCTCCTCTCCTCGTCCCTCTCTTCCCTCCCTCCCTCTCTCTCTCTCTGTCGACCCTTCACCACCCCCCTCCTCTCCTCGTCCCTCTCTTCCCTCCCTCCCTCTCTCTCTGTCAGTAGATATTGATGTAGTGTCAGAGTGTGCTAAAGCAGCAGGGATGTAATGGTGGACATTAGCCTTTTGAACTGAGCTAATTTAACAAACACACTCATATACCAATGCTAATGTACTGGCTCTGTGTGTGTGTGTGTGTGTGTGTGTGTGTGTGTGTGTGTGTGTGTGTGTGTGTGTGTGTGTGTGTGTGTGTGTGTGTGTGTGTGTGTGTGTGTGTGTGTGTGTGTGTGTGTGTGTGTGTGTGTGCATACAGTATCCCTCTCGCTCTCTCTCTTCTATTCTCTTCTCTCCTCTTCTATTCTCTTCTCTCTCAATTCAATTTCAATTTAAGGGGCTTTATTGGCATGGGAAACATATGTTTACATTGCCAAGGCAAGTTAAATACTCTCTCTCTCTATATATATATATATATATATATATATTTCCCCCACTGTGTTCCCAAAGCCATTACATGAGCTATAGTGATCCACGGAGAGACCAGCCAGAGGGTGTGTCTTTCCTAAGCTCTTCTGTGAGTAATAGTGATGCAGTGTAATGGCTGTTTATGGAGTCAGTAAGCCATCAACCTCTGACCTAGCTATCTATTACTATACTCCCACTTCTCAAGACCCCTCCCCCTCCCCCGCACACAAACACACACACAATAATCCCCACACTCTCTGCAGGCCAGTGTGTTGGCAGTGTAGCCGGTCGATAGTTTTGTAGTTCTCACTGAAACCTAATCAATGTGATAGGTGACAACTAGATTCATCCCCGACCCTCTAACCCAGGGATCATCAACTACATTCATCCCCGACACTCTAACCCAGGGATCATCAACTAGATTCATCCCCGACCCTCTAACCCAGGGATCATCAACTAGATTCATCCCCGACCCTCTAACCCAGGGATCATCAACTAGATTCATCCCAACCCTCTAACCCAGGGATCATCAACTAGATTCATCCCAACCCTCTAACCCAGGGATTATCAACTAGATTCATCCCAACCCTCTAACCCAGGGATCATCAACTAGATTCATCCCCGACCCTCTAACCCAGGGATCATCAACTAGATTCATCCCAACCCTCTAACCCAGGGATCATCAACTAGATTCATCCCGACCCTCTAACCCAGGGATCATCAACTAGATTCATCCTGACCCTCTAACCCAGGGATCATCAACTAGATTCATCCCAACCCTCTAACCCAGGGATCATCAACTAGATTCATCCCCGACCCTCTAACCCAGGGATCATCAACTAGATTCATCCCAACCCTCTAACCCAGGGATCATCAACTAGATTCATCCCAACCCTCTAACCCAGGGATCATCAACTAGATTCATCCCAACCCTCTAACCCAGGGATCATCAACTAGATTCATCCCAACCCTCTAACCCAGGGATCATCAACTAGATTCATCCCCGACCCTCTAACCCAGGGATCATCAACTAGATTCATCCTGACCCTCTAACCCAGGGATCATCAACTAGATTCATCCTGACCCTCTAACCCAGGGATCATCAACTAGATTCATCCCAACCCTCTAACCCAGGGATCATCAACTAGATTCATCCCAACCCTCTAACCCAGGGATCATCAACTAGATTCATCCTGACCCTCTAACCCAGGGATCATCAACTAGATTCATCCTGACCCTCTAACCCAGGGATCATCAACTAGATTCATCCTGACCCTCTAACCCAGGGATCATCAACTAGATTCATCCTGACCCTCTAACCAGGGATCATCAACTAGATTCATCCTGACCCTCTAACCCAGGGATCATCAACTAGATTCATCCTGACCCTCTAACCCAGGGATCATCAACTAGATTCATCCCGACCCTCTAACCCAGGGATCATCAACTAGATTCATCCTGACCCTCTAACCCAGGGATCATCAACTAGATTCATCCTGACCCTCTAACCCAGGGATCATCAACTAGATTCATCCCCGACCCTCTAACCCAGGGATCATCAACTAGATTCATCCCCGACCCTCTAACCCAGGGATCATCAACTAGATTCATCCCAACCCTCTAACCCAGGGATCATCAACTAGATTCATCCCAACCCTCTAACCCAGGGATTATCAACTAGATTCATCCCAACCCTCTAACCCAGGGATCATCAACTAGATTCATCCCCGACCCTCTAACCCAGGGATCATCAACTAGATTCATCCCAACCCTCTAACCCAGGGATCATCAACTAGATTCATCCCGACCCTCTAACCCAGGGATCATCAACTAGATTCATCCTGACCCTCTAACCCAGGGATCATCAACTAGATTCATCCCAACCCTCTAACCCAGGGATCATCAACTAGATTCATCCCCGACCCTCTAACCCAGGGATCATCAACTAGATTCATCCCAACCCTCTAACCCAGGGATCATCAACTAGATTCATCCCAACCCTCTAACCCAGGGATCATCAACTAGATTCATCCCAACCCTCTAACCCAGGGATCATCAACTAGATTCATCCCAACCCTCTAACCCAGGGATCATCAACTAGATTCATCCCCGACCCTCTAACCCAGGGATCATCAACTAGATTCATCCTGACCCTCTAACCCAGGGATCATCAACTAGATTCATCCTGACCCTCTAACCCAGGGATCATCAACTAGATTCATCCCAACCCTCTAACCCAAGGATCATCAACTAGATTCATCCCAACCCTCTAACCCAGGGATCATCAACTAGATTCATCCTGACCCTCTAACCCAGGGATCATCAACTAGATTCATCCTGACCCTCTAACCCAGGGATCATCAACTAGATTCATCCCAACCCTCTAACCCAGGGATCATCAACTAGATTCATCCTGACCCTCTAACCCAGGGATCATCAACTAGATTCATCCTGACCCTCTAACCCAGGGATCATCAACTAGATTCATCCTGACCCTCTAACCCAGGGATCATCAACTAGATTCATCCCGACCCTCTAACCCAGGGATCATCAACTAGATTCATCCTGACCCTCTAACCCAGGGATCATCAACTAGATTCATCCCAACCCTCTAACCCAGGGATCATCAACTAGATTCATCCCCGACCCTCTAACCCAGGGATCATCAACTAGATTCATCCCAACCCTCTAACCCAGGGATCATCAACTAGATTCATCCCAACCCTTTAACCCAGGGATCATCAACTAGATTCATCCCAACCCTCTAACCCAGGGATCATCAACTAGATTCATCCTGACCCTCTAACCCAGGGATCATCAACTAGATTCATCCTGACCCTCTAACCCAGGGATCATCAACTAGATTCATCCCAACCCTCTAACCCAGGGATCATCAACTAGATTCATCCTGACCCTCTAACCCAGGGATCATCAACTAGATTCATCCTGACCCTCTAACCCAGGGATCATCAACTAGATTCATCCTGACCCTCTAACCCAGGGATCATCAACTAGATTCATCCCAACCCTCTAACCCAGGGATCATCAACTAGATTCATCCTGACCCTCTAACCCAGGGATCATCAACTAGATTCATCCTGACCCTCTAACCCAGGGATCATCAACTAGATTCATCCCAACCCTCTAACCCAGGGATCATCAACTAGATTCATCCCAACCCTCTAACCCAGGGATCATCAACTAGATTCATCCTGACCCTCTAACCCAGGGATCATCAACTAGATTCATCCCAACCCTCTAACCCAGGGATCATCAACTAGATTCATCCCAACCCTCTAACCCAGGGATCATCAACTAGATTCATCCTGACCCTCTAACCCAGGGATCATCAACTAGATTCATCCCAACCCTCTAACCCAGGGATCATCAACTAGATTCATCCCCGACCCTCTAACCCAGGGATCATCAACTAGATTCATCCCAACCCTCTAACCCAGGGATCATCAACTAGATTCATCCCAACCCTCTAACCCAGGGATCATCAACTAGATTCATCCCAACCCTCTAACCCAGGGATCATCAACTAGATTCATCCCCGACCCTCTAACCCAGGGATCATCAACTAGATTCATCCTGACCCTCTAACCCAGGGATCATCAACTAGATTCATCCCAACCCTCTAACCCAGGGATCATCAACTAGATTCATCCCCGACCCTCTAACCCAGGGATCATCAACTAGATTCATCCCAACCCTCTAACCCAGGGATCATCAACTAGATTCATCCCAACCCTCTAACCCAGGGATCATCAACTAGATTCATCCCAACCCTCTAACCCAGGGATCATCAACTAGATTCATCCCAACCCTCTAACCCAGGGATCATCAACTAGATTCATCCCCGACCCTCTAACCCAGGGATCATCAACTAGATTCATCCTGACCCTCTAACCCAGGGATCATCAACTAGATTCATCCTGACCCTCTAACCCAGGGATCATCAACTAGATTCATCCCAACCCTCTAACCCAGGGATCATCAACTAGATTCATCCCAACCCTCTAACCCAGGGATCATCAACTAGATTCATCCTGACCCTCTAACCCAGGGATCATCAACTAGATTCATCCCAACCCTTTAACCCAGGGATCATCAACTAGATTCATCCCAACCCTCTAACCCAGGGATCATCAACTAGATTCATCCCAACCCTCTAACCCAGGGATCATCAACTAGATTCATCCTGACCCTCTAACCCAGGGATCATCAACTAGATTCATCCTGACCCTCTAACCCAGGGATCATCAACTAGATTCATCCCAACCCTCTAACCCAGGGATCATCAACTAGATTCATCCTGACCCTCTAACCCAGGGATCATCAACTAGATTCATCCCAACCCTCTAACCCAGGGATCATCAACTAGATTCATCCCAACCCTCTAACCCAGGGATCATCAACTAGATTCATCCTGACCCTCTAACCCAGGGATCATCAACTAGATTCATCCCAACCCTCTAACCCAGGGATCATCAACTAGATTCATCCCAACCCTCTAACCCAGGGATCATCAACTAGATTCATCCCAACCCTCTAACCCAGGGATCATCAACTAGATTCATCCCAACCCTCTAACCCAGGGATCATCAACTAGATTCATCCCCGACCCTCTAACCCAGGGATCATCAACTAGATTCATCCCAACCCTCTAACCCAGGGATCATCAACTAGATTCATCCCAACCCTCTAACCCAGGGATCATCAACTAGATTCATCCCAACCCTCTAATCCAGGGATCATCAACTAGATTCATCCCCGACCCTCTAACCCAGGGATCATCAACTAGATTCATCCCAACCCTCTAACCCAGGGATCATCAACTAGATTCATCCCCGACCCTCTAACCCAGGGATCATCAACTAGATTCATCCTGACCCTCTAACCCAGGGATCATCAACTAGATTCATCCCAACCCTCTAACCCAGGGATCATCAACTAGATTCATCCCCGACCCTCTAACCCAGGGATCATCAACTAGATTCATCCCAACCCTCTAACCCAGGGATCATCAACTAGATTCATCCCAACCCTCTAACCCAGGGATCATCAACTAGATTCATCCCAACCCTCTAACCCAGGGATCATCAACTAGATTCATCCCCGACCCTCTAACCCAGGGATCATCAACTAGATTCATCCCAACCCTCTAACCCAGGGATCATCAACTAGATTCATCCTGACCCTCTAACCCAGGGATCATCAACTAGATTCATCCTGACCCTCTAACCCAGGGATCATCAACTAGATTCATCCCCGACCCTCTAACCCAGGGATCATCAACTAGATTCATCCCAACCCTCTAACCCAGGGATCATCAACTAGATTCATCCCAACCCTCTAACCCAGGGATCATCAACTAGATTCATCCCAACCCTCTAACCCAGGGATCATCAACTAGATTCATCCCCGACCCTCTAACCCAGGGATCATCAACTAGATTCATCCCAACCCTCTAACCCAGGGATCATCAACTAGATTCATCCCCGACCCTCTAACCCAGGGATCATCAACTAGATTCATCCTGCCCCTCTAACCCAGGGATCATCAACTAGATTCATCCCAACCCTCTAACCCAGGGATCATCAACTAGATTCATCCCCGACCCTCTAACCCAGGGATCATCAACTAGATTCATCCCAACCCTCTAACCCAGGGATCATCAACTAGATTCATCCCAACCCTCTAACCCAGGGATCATCAACTAGATTCATCCCAACCCTCTAACCCAGGGATCATCAACTAGATTCATCCTGACCCTCTAACCCAGGGATCATCAACTAGATTCATCCCAACCCTCTAACCCAGGGATCATCAACTAGATTCATCCCAACCCTCTAACCCAGGGATCATCAACTAGATTCATCCTGACCCTCTAACCCAGGGATCATCAACTAGATTCATCCCAACCCTCTAACCCAGGGATCATCAACTAGATTCATCCCAACCCTCTAACCCAGGGATCATCAACTAGATTCATCCCAACCCTCTAACCCAGGGATCATCAACTAGATTCATCCCAACCCTCTAACCCAGGGATCATCAACTAGATTCATCCCCGACCCTCTAACCCAGGGATCATCAACTAGATTCATCCCAACCCTCTAACCCAGGGATCATCAACTAGATTCATCCCAACCCTCTAACCCAGGGATCATCAACTAGATTCATCCCAACCCTCTAATCCAGGGATCATCAACTAGATTCATCCCCGACCCTCTAACCCAGGGATCATCAACTAGATTCATCCCAACCCTCTAACCCAGGGATCATCAACTAGATTCATCCCCGACCCTCTAACCCAGGGATCATCAACTAGATTCATCCTGACCCTCTAACCCAGGGATCATCAACTAGATTCATCCCAACCCTCTAACCCAGGGATCATCAACTAGATTCATCCCCGACCCTCTAACCCAGGGATCATCAACTAGATTCATCCCAACCCTCTAACCCAGGGATCATCAACTAGATTCATCCCAACCCTCTAACCCAGGGATCATCAACTAGATTCATCCCAACCCTCTAACCCAGGGATCATCAACTAGATTCATCCCCGACCCTCTAACCCAGGGATCATCAACTAGATTCATCCCAACCCTCTAACCCAGGGATCATCAACTAGATTCATCCTGACCCTCTAACCCAGGGATCATCAACTAGATTCATCCTGACCCTCTAACCCAGGGATCATCAACTAGATTCATCCTGACCCTCTAACCCAGGGATCATCAACTAGATTCATCCCAACCCTCTAACCCAGGGATCATCAACTAGATTCATCCCAACCCTCTAACCCAGGGATCATCAACTAGATTCATCCCAACCCTCTAACCCAGGGATCATCAACTAGATTCATCCCCGACCCTCTAACCCAGGGATCATCAACTAGATTCATCCCAACCCTCTAACCCAGGGATCATCAACTAGATTCATCCCCGACCCTCTAACCCAGGGATCATCAACTAGATTCATCCTGCCCCTCTAACCCAGGGATCATCAGCTAGATTCATCCCAACCCTCTAACCCAGGGATCATCAACTAGATTCATCCCCGACCCTCTAACCCAGGGATCATCAACTAGATTCATCCCAACCCTCTAACCCAGGGATCATCAACTAGATTCATCCCAACCCTCTAACCCAGGGATCATCAACTAGATTCATCCCAACCCTCTAACCCAGGGATCATCAACTAGATTCATCCCAACCCTCTAACCCAGGGATCATCAACTAGATTCATCCCAACCCTCTAACCCAGGGATCATCAACTAGATTCATCCCCGACCCTCTAACCCAGGGATCATCAACTAGATTCATCCCAACCCTCTAACCCAGGGATCATCAACTAGATTCATCCCAACCCTCTAACCCAGGGATCATCAACTAGATTCATCCCAACCCTCTAACCCAGGGATCATCAACTAGATTCATCCCCGACCCTCTAACCCAGGGATCATCAACTAGATTCATCCCAACCCTCTAACCCAGGGATCATCAACTCGATTCATCCTGACCCTCTAACCCAGGGATCATCAACTAGATTCATCCTGACCCTCTAACCCAGGGATCATCAACTAGATTCATCCCAACCCTCTAACCCAGGGATCATCAACTAGATTCATCCTGACCCTCTAACCCAGGGATCATCAACTAGATTCATCCTGACCCTCTAACCCAGGGATCATCAACTAGATTCATCCTGACCCTCTAACCCAGGGATCATCAACTAGATTCAGCTGCAGGATGATTTTTTCTGGAGCGTATTGTCAGGGGGCCGGACAAATCATTTGTAGATGCAAATTGACTGCAAGAAGCCCAAACAGATATAATATTTGACTAAAATATAATCATTTCAAACCTTGCTTAGATTTGTGAACAATCACATCTCTCTCTCTGTGTGGGAATACCTTGGAACAGATTTCCAACATTTAAATCACTTGGAGCTGATTTGCTGTTTTTTTCTGTCCAACAATAAAACATGTAAAAATAACTCAGAGAACTTAGGTGGCCAAATAAAATCACCAGTTGGGGAACCCTGCTCTACCCTCTCTGCACTTCCTGGTTGCGAGGGTCACATGACTGACGGATGACATATGAGATGACTTAGGTGACTGAACTGTTCGTGGGTTAAGGGATGAAGGGAGGCTGGGAGGAGACATTCAATCCAACTCATACATGGTGCATATCACAGTGTTGAGTCAGTCATATACACTGTGGAAAATGGATTACAGCAGTACTACAAAACAACTGAGCTGTGGGTGCTTATAGGTGTCCTATTTCACACATGTACAGGTGTGAAGTGTTTCTCTCTACCAGTATGCAAAGGTTCAGCCTTTATCAATGGTAACACTGAAACAATGAGGGTTAAGTGCCTTGCTCAAGGGCAACATAACAGATTTCTCACCTTGTCAGCTCAGGGATTCAACAACATTTCAGTCACTCGCCAACACTAACCGCTAGGCTACCTGGCCCCCAGTGGAAGAGAGAGACGGGTGTAGAAACAGAGGAATGGAGTAGCTACTTAACAGAGCAGCAACAGTATCATTATCAGTCCTGGTACTGCTAAACACTGTAGTCCAGGATAGGGAGATACATTCACCATCTACACACTGCAGTCCAGGATAGGGAGACATGGTGACCATCTAAACACTGCAGTCCAGGATAGGGAGACATGGTCACCATCTAAACACTGCAGTCCAGGATAGGGAGACATGGTCACCATCTAAACACTGCAGTCCAGGATAGGGAGACATGGTCACCATCTAAACACTGCAGTCCAGGATAGGGAGACATGGTCACCATCTAAACACTGCAGTCCAGGATAGGGAGACATGGTCACCATCTACACACTGCAGTCCAGGATAGGGAGACATGGTCACCATCTAAACACTGCAGTCCAGGATAGGGAGACACGTTCACCATCTAAACACTGCAGTCCAGGATAGGGAGACATGGTCACCATCTAAACACTGTAGTCCAGGATAGGGAGACATGGTCACCATCTACACACTGCAGTCCAGGATAGGGAGACACGTTCACCATCTAAACACTGCTTGTGGATGTTGTATGTCTTTGGCAGCAGATCAATTCCCCATCAAGGTTATGAGACTAATAAGACAAATGACGGAAGAACATATTTCTAAGTTCAACAGGTTCATTGATAAAAACACAGTTGTCTACTACTATACAGGTATCCATGACAACAGATGAAGCACCTACTATGGTATGGTAATAGAGTCAGTTGGTTTACAGCCTTGTTAGAATCTCTCTCTCTCTCTCTATGTCTGTCTCTCTCTCTCTCTCTCTCTCTCTCTCTCTCTGGTTAGAAATAGTATACTACCTATTATTCCATGGATCATATACTATTTAGCACAGTAGGTCTGAGGGGCCGTTTAGTACGAGGATATTAGGGTGTTAGACTTGTGTGAGAAGATCTGGGAATATCAGCATCTCTAGAAATAGGGGGTAGGGGAAGAGTGAGTACTTGTGACTCATCTCTTCAGTGGGTGATATGATTGAGTGTAGTCTGGCCCAGGAGTGTGAAGGTGAACGGAAAGGCTCTGGAGCAACGAACCACCCTTGCTGTCTCTGCCTGGCCGGTTCCCCACTTTCCACTGGGATTCTCTGCCTCTAACGCTATTACAGGGGTGGAGTCACTGGCTTACTGGGGCTCTTTCATACCGTCCCTAGGAGGGGTGCGTCACTTGAGTGGGTTGAGTCACTGATGTGATCTTCCTGTCTGGGTTGGCGCCCCCCCCTTGGGTTGTGCCGTGGCAGAGATCTTTGTGGGCTATACTCAGCCTTGTCTCAGGATGGTAAGTTGGTGGTTGAAGATATCCCTCTAGTGGTGTGGGGGCTGTGCTTTGGCAAAGTGGGTGGGGTAATATCCTTCCTGTTTGGCCCTGTCCGGGGGTGTCCTCGGATGGAGCCACAGTGTCTCCTGACCCCTCCTGTCTCAGCTTCCGGTATTTATGCTGCAGTAGTTTATGTGTCGGGGGGCTAGGGTCGGTTTGTTATATCTGGAGTACTTCTCCTGTCCTATTCGGTATCCTGTGTGAATTTAAGTGTGCTCTCTCTAATTCTCTCTTTCTCTCTTTCTTTCTCTCTCTCGGAGGACCTGAGCCCTAGGACCATGCCTCAGGACTACCTGACATGATGACTCCTTGCTGTCCCCAGTCCACCTGGCCGTGCTGCTGCTCCAGTTTCAACTGTTCTGCCTTATTATTATTGGACCATGCTGGTCACTTATGAACATTTGAACATCTTGGCCATGTTCTGTTATAATCTCCACATATAATCTCCACCCGGCACAGCCAGAAGAGGACTGGTCACCCCACATAGCCTGGTTCCTCTCTAGGTTTCTTCCTAGGTTTTGGCCTTTCTAGGGAGTTTTTCCTAGCCACCGTGCTTCTACACCTGCATTGCTTGCTGTTTGGGGTTTTAGGCTGGGTTTCTGTACAGCACTTTGAGATATCAGCTGATGTACGAAGGGCTATATAAATACATTTGATTTGATTTGATTGTGGGCTTCAGTTGTATCCTCACCCCTCACTGGGGGGATAAATACAGAGGTTAGGAGACTGGTCTGTTTCAACCTGGACTGCAGCTTTAAAATCTTCACACTGACTGTACTGTAGCCCCATCCAACATCAACTCCTACCCGTATTCCCTATCCCCTACCCCTTAACCCCTATCCCCTACCCTCTATACCAGACCAGGGATCATAGACCAGGGATCATCAACTAGATTCAGCTGCAGGTCAATTTTTTTCTTGAGTGGATGGTCGGGGGGCCGGAACATAATTATAAACCATTTGTAGATGCAAATTCACCGCGAGAAGCCCAAACAGATATAACATTTCACTAAAACAATAATTTCAAATAACTTTGGAGCTGACTTCCTGGTGTTTTTACAATATTTTATGTGCAACAATCACAACAATTTGGGGGGGCCAAAGAACCCACCACCCATGGGTTAAAGAGAACACCCTGTGGGTTAAAGAGACCCACCCGTGGGTTAAAGAGAACCCCCCGTGGGTTAAAGAGAACCACCAGTGGGTTAAAGAGAACCCCCCGTGGGTTAAAGAGAACACCCCGTGGGTTAAAGAGAACACCCCGTGGGTTAAAGAGAACCACCCGTGGGTTAAAGAGAACCACCCGTGGGTTAAAGAGAACCACCCCTGGGTTAAAGAGAACCACCCGTGGGTTAAAGAGAACCCCCCGTGGGTTAAAGAGAACACCCCGTGGGTTAACGAGAACACCCCGTGGGTTAAAGAGAACCACCAGTGGGTTAAAGAGAACCACCCGTGGGTTAAAGAGAACCCCTCGTGGGTTAAAGAGAACACACCGTGGGTTAAAGAGAACCACCACGTGGGTTAAAGAGAACCACCCTGTGGGTTAAAGAGAACACCCCGTGGGTTAAAGAGAACACCCTGTGGGTTAAAGAGAACCACCCCGTGGGTTAAAGAGAACCACCCCGTGGGTTAAAGAGAACTACCCCGTGGGTTAAAGAGAACCACCCCGGGGGTTAAAGAGAACCACATGTTGTAAGGCAGGGTTACGTCATGTCCCTGTTCTAAGGCCCCTACGTCATGTCTCTGTTCTAAGGCAGGGTTACGTCATGTCTCTGTTCTAAGGCAGGGTTACGTCATGTCTCTGTTCTAAGGCAGGGTTACGTCATGTCTCTGTTCTAAGGCAGGGTTACGTCATGTCCCTGTTCTAAGGCAGGGTTACGTCATGTCCCTGTTCTAAGGCAGGGTTACGTCATGTCCCTGTTCTAAGGCAGGGTTACGTCATGTCTCTGTTCTAAGGCAGGGTTACGTCATGTCTCTGTTCTAAGGCCCCTACGTCATGTCCCTGTTCTAAGGCAGGGTTACATCATGTCCCTGTTCTAAGGCAGGGTTACGTCATGTCCCTGTTCTATAAGGCAGGGTTACGTCATGTCCCTGTTCTAAGGCAGGGTTACGTCATGTCTCTGTTCTAAGGCAGGGTTACGTCATGTCTCTGTTCTAAGGCAGGGTTACGTCATGTCCCTGTTCTAAGGCAGGGTTACGTCATGTCCCTGTTCTAAGGCAGGGTTACGTCATGTCTCTGTTCTAAGGCAGGGTTACGACATGTCTCTGTTCTAAGGCAGGGTTACGTCATGTCCCTGTTGTAAGGCAGGGTTACGTCATGTCCCTGTTCTAAGGCAGGGTTACGTCATGTCTCTGTTGTAAGGCAGGGTCACGTCATGTCTCTGTTCTAAGGCAGGGTTACGTCATGTCCCTGTTCTAAGGCAGGGTTACGTCATGTCTCTGTTCTAAGGCAGGGTTACATCATGTCCCTGTTCTAAGGCAAGTTACATCATGTCCCTGTTCTAAGGCAGGGTTACGTCATGTCTCTGTTCTAAGGCAGGGTTATGTCATGTCTCTGTTGTAAGGCAGGGTTACGTCATGTCTCTGGTTTAAGGCAGGGTTATGTCATGTCTCTGTTGTAAGGCAGGGTTACGTCATGTCCCTGTTCTAAGGCAGGGTTACGTCATGTCTCTGTTCTAAGGCAGGGTTACATCATGTCCCTGTTCTAAGGCAAGTTACATCATGTCCCTGTTCTAAGGCAGGGTTACGTCATGTCTCTGTTCTAAGGCAGGGTTATGTCATGTCTCTGTTGTAAGGCAGGGTTACGTCATGTCTCTGGTTTAAGGCAGGGTTATGTCATGTCTCTGTTGTAAGGCAGGGTTACGTCATGTCCCTGTTCTAAGGCCCCCCGTGTTCTAAGGCAGGGTTACGTCATGTCTCTGTTCTAAGGCAGGGTTATGTCATGTCTCTGTTGTAAGGCAGGGTCACGTCATGTCTCTGTTCTAAGGCAGGGTTACGTCATGTCCCTGTTCTAAGGCAGGGTTACGTCATGTCCCTGTTGTAAGGCAGGGTTACGTCATGTCCCTGTTCTAAGGCAGGGTTACGTCATGTCTCTGTTCTAAGGCAGGGTTACCTCATGTCTCTGTTCTAAGGCCCCTACGTCATGTCCCTGTTCTAAGGCCCCTACGTCATGTCCCTGTTCTAAGGCCACTATGTCATGACCCTGTTCTAAGGCCCCTACGTCATGTCCCTGTTCTAAGGCAGGGTTACGTCATGTCTCTGTTCTAAGGCAGGGTTACATCATGACCCTGTTCTAAGGCAGGGTTACATCATGTCCCTGTTCTAAGGCAGGGTTACGTCATGTCTCTGTTCTAAGGCAGGGTTATGTCATGTCTCTGTTGTAAGGCATGGTTACGTCATGTCCCTGTTCTAAGCCAGGGTTACGTCATGTCCCTGTTCTAAGGCCCGTACGTCATGTCCCTGTTCTAAGGCAGGGTTACGTCATGTCTCTGTTGTAAGGCAGGGTTACGTCATGTCCCTGTTCTAAGGCAGGGTTACGTCATGTCCCTGTTCTAAGGCAGGGTTACGTCATGTCCCTTTTCTAAGGCAGGGTTACGTCATGTCCCTGTTGTAAGGCAGGGTTACGTCATGTCCCTGTTCTAAGGCAGGGTTACGTCATGTCCCTGTTCTAAGGCATGGTTACGTCATGTCCCTGTTCTAAGCCAGGGTTACGTCATGTCCCTGTTCTAAGGCCCCTACGTCATGTCCCTGTTCTAAGGCAGGGTTACGTCATGTCTCTGTTGTAAGGCAGGGTTACGTCATGTGTCTGTTGTAAGGCAGGGTTACGTCATGTCCCTGTTCTAAGGCAGGGTTACGTCATGTCCCTTTTCTAAGGCAGGGTTACGTCATGTCCCTGTTGTAAGGCAGGGTTACGTCATGTCCCTGTTCTAAGGCAGGGTTATGTCATGTCTCTGTTGTAAGGCAGGGTTACGTCATGTCTCTGGTTTAAGGCAGGGTTATGTCATGTCTCTGTTGTAAGGCAGGGTTACGTCATGTCCCTGTTCTAAGGCCCCTACGTCATGTCTCTGTTCTAAGGCAGGGTTACGACATGTCTCTGTTCTAAGGCAGGGTTACGTCATGTCCCTGTTGTAAGGCAGGGTTACGTCATGTCCCTGTTCTAAGGCAGGGTTACGTCATGTCTCTGTTGTAAGGCAGGGTCACGTCATGTCTCTGTTCTAAGGCAGGGTTACGTCATGTCCCTGTTCTAAGGCAGGGTTACGTCATGTCTCTGTTCTAAGGCAGGGTTACATCATGTCCCTGTTCTAAGGCAGGGTTACGTCATGTCTCTGTTCTAAGGCAGGGTTATGTCATGTCTCTGTTGTAAGGCAGGGTTACGTCATGTCTCTGGTTTAAGGCAGGGTTATGTCATGTCTCTGTTGTAAGGCAGGGTTACGTCATGTCCCTGTTGTAAGGCAGGGTTACGTCATGTCCCTGTTCTAAGGCAGGGTTACGTCATGTCTCTGTTCTAAGGCAGGGTTACCTCATGTCTCTGTTCTAAGGCCCCTACGTCATGTCCCTGTTCTAAGGCCCCTACGTCATGTCCCTGTTCTAAGGCCACTATGTCATGACCCTGTTCTAAGGCCCCTACGTCATGTCCCTGTTCTAAGGCAGGGTTACGTCATGTCTCTGTTCTAAGGCAGGGTTACATCATGACCCTGTTCTAAGGCAGGGTTACATCATGTCCCTGTTCTAAGGCAGGGTTACGTCATGTCTCTGTTCTAAGGCAGGGTTATGTCATGTCTCTGTTGTAAGGCATGGTTACGTCATGTCCCTGTTCTAAGCCAGGGTTACGTCATGTCCCTGTTCTAAGGCCCGTACGTCATGTCCCTGTTCTAAGGCAGGGTTACGTCATGTCTCTGTTGTAAGGCAGGGTTACGTCATGTCCCTGTTGTAAGGCAGGGTTACGTCATGTCCCTGTTCTAAGGCAGGGTTACGTCATGTCCCTGTTCTAAGGCATGGTTACGTCATGTCCCTGTTCTAAGCCAGGGTTACGTCATGTCCCTGTTCTAAGGCCCCTACGTCATGTCCCTGTTCTAAGGCAGGGTTACGTCATGTCTCTGTTGTAAGGCAGGGTTACGTCATGTGTCTGTTGTAAGGCAGGGTTACGTCATGTCCCTGTTCTAAGGCAGGGTTACGTCATGTCCCTTTTCTAAGGCAGGGTTACGTCATGTCCCTGTTGTAAGGCAGGGTTACGTCATGTCCCTGTTCTAAGGCAGGGTTATGTCATGTCTCTGTTGTAAGGCAGGGTTACGTCATGTCTCTGGTTTAAGGCAGGGTTATGTCATGTCTCTGTTGTAAGGCAGGGTTACGTCATGTCCCTGTTCTAAGGCCCCTACGTCATGTCCCTGTTCTAAGGCAGGGTTACGTCATGTCTCTGTTCTAAGGCAGGGTTATGTCATGTATCTGTTGTAAGGCAGGGTCACGTCATGTCTCTGTTCTAAGGCAGGGTTACGTCATGTCCCTGTTCTAAGGCAGGGTTACGTCATGTCCCTATTGTAAGGCAGGGTTACGTCATGTCCCTGTTCTAAGGCAGGGTTACGTCATGTCTCTGTTCTAAGGCAGGGTTACGTCATGTCTCTGTTCTAAGGCCCCTACGTCATGTCCCTGTTCTAAGGCCCCTACGTCATGTCCCTGTTCTAAGGCCCCTATGTCATGACCCTGTTCTAAGGCCCCTACGTCATGTCCCTGTTCTAAGGCAGGGTTACGTCATGTCTCTGTTCTAAGGCAGGGTTAAGTCATGTCTCTGTTCTAAGGTAGGGTTACATCATGTCCCTGTTCTAAGGCCCCTACGTCATGTCCCTGTTCTAAGGCAGGGTTACGTCATGTCCCTGTTCTAAGGCAGGGTTACGTCATGTCCCTGTTCTAAGGCAGGGTTACGTCATGTCCCTGTTCTAAGGCAGGGTTACGTCATGTCCCTGTTCTAAGGCAGGGTTATGTCATGTCTCTGTTGTAAGCCAGGGTCACGTCATGTCTCTGTTCTAAGGCAGGGTTACGTCATGTCCCTTTTCTAAGGCAGGGTTACGTCATGTCCCTGTTGTAAGGCAGGGTTACGTCATGTCCCTGTTCTAAGGCAGGGTTACGTCATGTCCCTGTTCTAAGGCAGGGTTACGTCATGTTTCTGTTCTAAGGCAGGGTTATGTCATGTCTCTGTTCTAAGGCCCCGACATCATGTCCCTGTTCTAAGGCCCCTACGTCATGTCCCTGTTCTAAGGCCCCTATGTCATGACCCTGTTCTAAGGCCCCTACGTCATGGCCCTGTTCTAAGGCAGGGATACGTCATGTCTCTGTTCTAAGGCAGGGTTACATCATGTCCCTGTTCTAAGGCAGGGTTACGTCATGTCTCTGTTCTAAGGCAGGGTTATGTCATTTCTCTGTTGTAAGGCAGGGTTACGTCATGTCCCTGTTCTAAGCCAGGGTTACGTCATGTCCCTGTTCTAAGGCCCCTACGTCATGTCTCTGTTCTAAGGCAGGGTTACGTCATGTCCCTGTTCAAAGGCCCCTACGTCATGTCTCTGTTCTAAGGCAGGGTTACGTCATGTCTCTGTTCTAAGGCAGGGTTATGTCATGTCTCTGTTGTAAGGCAGGGTTACGTCATGTCCCTGTTCTAAGGCAGGGTTACGTCATGTCCCTGTTCAAAGGCAGGGTTACGTCATGTCCCTGTTCTAAGGCCCCTACGTCATGTCCCTGTTCTAAGGCAGGGTTACGTCATGTCCCTGTTCTAAGGCAGGGTTAAGTCATGTCCCTGTTCTAAGGCAGGGTTACATCATGTCCCTGTTCTAAGGCCCATACGTCATGTCCCTGTTCTAAGGCAGGGTTACGTCATGTCCCTGTTGTAAGGCAGGGGTACGTCATGTCCCTGTTCTAAGGCAGGGTTACATCATGTCCCTGTTCTAAGGAAGGGTTACGTCATGTCCCTGTTCTATAAGGCAGGGTTACGTCATGTCCCTGTTCTAAGGCCCCTACGTCATGTCCCTGTTCTAAGTCAGGGTTACGTCATGTCTCTGTTCTAAGGCAGGGTTACGTCATGTCTCTGTTCTAAGGCAGGGTTACGTCATGTCTCTGTTCTAAGGCAGGGTTACGTCATGTCTCTATTCTAAGGCAGGGTTACGTCATGTCTCTGTTCTAAGGCAGGGTTACGTCATGTCCCTGTTGTAAGGCAGGGTTACGTCATGTCCCTGTTCTAAGGCAGGGTTACGTCATGTCTCTATTCTAAGGCAGGGTTACGTCATGTCCCTTTTCTAAGGCAGGGTTACGTCATGTCCCTGTTGTAAGGCAGGGTTACGTCATGTCCCTGTTCTAAGGCAGGGTTACGTCATGTCCCTGTTCTAAGGCCCCTACGTCATGTCTCTGTTCTAAGGCAGGGTTACGTCATGTCCCTGTTCAAAGGCCCCTACGTCATGTCTCTGTTCTAAGGCAGGGTTACGTCATGTCTCTGTTGTAAGGCAGGGTTACGTCATGTCCCTGTTCTAAGGCAGGGTTACGTCATGTCCCTGTTCTAAGGCCCCTACGTCATGTCCCTGTTCTAAGGCAGGGTTACGTCATGTCCCTGTTCTAAGGCAGGGTTAAGTCATGTCCCTGTTCTAAGGCAGGGTTACATCATGTCCCTGTTCTAAGGCCCATACGTCATGTCCCTGTTCTAAGGCAGGGTTACGTCATGTCCCTGTTGTAAGGCAGGGGTACGTCATGTCCCTGTTCTAAGGCAGGGTTACATCATGTCCCTGTTCTAAGGAAGGGTTATGTCATGTCCCTGTTCTATAAGGCAGGGTTACGTCATGTCCCTGTTCTAAGGCCCCTACGTCATGTCCCTGTTCTAAGTCAGGGTTACGTCATGTCTCTGTTCTAAGGCAGGGTTACGTCATGTCTCTGTTCTAAGGCAGGGTTACGTCATGTCTCTGTTCTAAGGCAGGGTTACGTCATGTCTCTATTCTAAGGCAGGGTTACGTCATGTCTCTGTTCTAAGGCAGGGTTACGTCATGTCCCTGTTGTAAGGCAGGGTTACGTCATGTCCCTGTTCTAAGGCAGGGTTACGTCATGTCTCTATTCTAAGGCAGGGTTACGTCATGTCCCTTTTCTAAGGCAGGGTTACGTCATGTCCCTGTTGTAAGGCAGGGTTACGTCATGTCCCTGTTCTAAGGCAGGGTTACGTCATGTCCCTGTTCTAAGGCAGGGTTACGTCATGTCTCTGTTCTAAGGCAGGGTTACATCATGTCCCTGTTCTAAGGCAGGGTTACGTCATGTCTCTGTTCTAAGGCAGGGTTATGTCATTTCTCTGTTGTAAGGCAGGGTTACGTCATGTCCCTGTTCTAAGCCAGGGTTACGTCATGTCCCTGTTCTAAGGCCCCTACGTCATGTCTCTGTTCTAAGGCAGGGTTACGTCATGTCCCTGTTCAAAGGCCCCTACGTCATGTCTCTGTTCTAAGGCAGGGTTACGTCATGTCTCTGTTCTAAGGCAGGGTTATGTCATGTCTCTGTTGTAAGGCAGGGTTACGTCATGTCCCTGTTCTAAGGCAGGGTTACGTCATGTCCCTGTTCTAAGGCCCCTACGTCATGTCCCTGTTCTAAGGCAGGGTTACGTCATGTCCCTGTTCTAAGGCCCATACGTCATGTCCCTGTTCTAAGGCAGGGTTACGTCATGTCCCTGTTGTAAGGCAGGGGTACGTCATGTCCCTGTTCTAAGGCAGGGTTACATCATGTCCCTGTTCTAAGGAAGGGTTACGTCATGTCCCTGTTCTATAAGGCAGGGTTACGTCATGTCCCTGTTCTAAGGCCCCTACGTCATGTCCCTGTTCTAAGTCAGGGTTACGTCATGTCTCTGTTCTAAGGCAGGGTTACGTCATGTCTCTGTTCTAAGGCAGGGTTACGTCATGTCTCTGTTCTAAGGCAGGGTTACGTCATGTCTCTATTCTAAGGCAGGGTTACGTCATGTCTCTGTTCTAAGGCAGGGTTACGTCATGTCCCTGTTGTAAGGCAGGGTTACGTCATTTCCCTGTTTTAAGGCAGGGTTACGTCATGTCTCTATTCTAAGGCAGGGTTACGTCATGTCCCTGTTCTAAGGCAGGGTTACGTCATGTCCCTGTTCTAAGGCAGGGTTACGTCATGTCTCTGTTCTAAGGCAGGGTTACATCATGTCCCTGTTCTAAGGCAAGTTACATCATGTCCCTGTTCTAAGGCAGGGTTACGTCATGTCTCTGTTCTAAGGCAGGGTTATGTCATGTCTCTGTTGTAAGGCAGAGTTACGTCATGTCTCTGGTTTAAGGCAGGGTTATGTCATGTCTCTGTTGTAAGGCAGGGTTACGTCATGTCCCTGTTCTAAGGCCCCTACGTCATGTCTCTGTTGTAAGGCAGGGTTACATCATGTCCCTGTTCTAAGGCCCCTACGTCTTGTCCCTGTTCTAAGTCCCCTATGTCATGACCCTGTTCTAAGGCCCCTACGTCATGTCCCTGTTCTAAGGCAGGGTTACGTCATGTCTCTGTTCTAAGGCAGGGTTACATCATGACCCTGTTCTAAGGCAGGGTTACATCATGTCCCTGTTCTAAGGCAGGGTTACGTCATGTCTCTGTTCTAAGGCAGGGTTATGTCATGTCTCTGTTGTAAGGCATGGTTACGTCATGTCCCTGTTCTAAGCCAGGGTTACGTCATGTCCCTGTTCTAAGGCCCCTACGTCATGTCCCTGTTCTAAGGCAGGGTTACGTCATGTCCCTGTTCTAAGGCAGGGTTATGTCATGTCTCTGTTGTAAGTCAGGGTCACATCATGTCTCTGTTCTAAGGCAGGGTTACGTCATGTCCCTTTTCTAAGGCAGGGTTACGTCATGTCCCTGTTGTAAGGCAGGGTTACGTCATGTCCCTGTACTAAGGCAGGGTTACGTCATGTCCCTGTTCTAAGGCAGGGTTACGTCATGTTTCTGTTCTAAGGCAGGGTTACGTCATGTCTCTGTTCTAAGGCCCCGACATCATGTCCCTGTTCTAAGGCCCCTACGTCATGTCCCTGTTCTAAGGCCCCTATGTCATGACCCTGTTCTAAGGCCCCTACGTCATGGCCCTGTTCTAAGGCAGGGATACGTCATGTCTCTGTTCTAAGGCAGGGTTACATCATGTCCCTGTTCTAAGGCAGGGTTACGTCATGTCTCTGTTCTAAGGCAGGGTTATGTCATGTCTCTGTTGTAAGGCAGGGTTACGTCATGTCCCTGTTCTAAGGCCCCTACGTCATGTCTCTGTTCTAAGGCAGGGTTACGTCATGTCCCTGTTCAAAGGCCCCTACGTCATGTCTCTGTTCTAAGGCAGGGTTACGTCATGTCCCTGTTCAAAGGCCCCTACGTCATGTCTCTGTTCTAAGGCAGGGTTACGTCATGTCTCTGTTCTAAGGCAGGGTTATGTCATGTCTCTGTTGTAAGGCAGGGTTACGTCATGTCCCTGTTCTAAGGCAGGGTTACGTCATGTCCCTGTTCTAATGCAGGGTTATGTCATGTTTCTGTTCTAAGGCAGGGTTACGTCATGTCTCTGTTCTAAGGCCCCGACATCATGTCCCTGTTCTAAGGCCCCTACGTCATGTCCCTGTTCTAAGGCCCCTATGTCATGACCCTGTTCTAAGGCCCCTACGTCATGGCCCTGTTCTAAGGCAGGGATACGTCATGTCTCTGTTCTAAGGCAGGGTTACATCATGTCCCTGTTCTAAGGCAGGGTTACGTCATGTCTCTGTTCTAAGGCAGGGTTATGTCATTTCTCTGTTGTAAGGCAGGGTTACGTCATGTCCCTGTTCTAAGCCAGGGTTACGTCATGTCCCTGTTCTAAGGCCCCTACGTCATGTCTCTGTTCTAAGGCAGGGTTACGTCATGTCCCTGTTCAAAGGCCCCTACGTCATGTCCCTGTTCTAAGGCAGGGTTACGTCATGTCCCTGTTGTAAGGCAGGGGTACGTCATGTCCCTGTTCTAAGGCAGGGTTACATCATGTCCCTGTTCTAAGGAAGGGTTACGTCATGTCCCTGTTCTATAAGGCAGGGTTACGTCATGTCCCTGTTCTAAGGCCCCTACGTCATGTACCTGTTCTAAGTCAGGGTTACGTCATGTCTCTGTTCTAAGGCAGGGTTACGTCATGTCTCTGTTCTAAGGCAGGGTTACGTCATGTCTCTGTTCTAAGGCAGGGTTACGTCATGTCTCTATTCTAAGGCAGGGTTACGTCATGTCTCTGTTCCAAGGCAGGGTTACGTCATGTCCCTGTTGTAAGGCAGGGTTACGTCATGTCCCTGTTCTAAGGCAGGGTTACGTCATGTCTCTATTCTAAGGCAGGGTTACGTCATGTCCCTTTTCTAAGGCAGGGTTACGTCATGTCCCTGTTGTAAGGCAGGGTTACGTCATGTCCCTGTTCTAAGGCAGGGTTACGTCATGTCCCTGTTCTAAGGCAGGGTTACGTCAAGTCTCTGTTCTAAGGCAGGGTTACATCATGTCCCTGTTCTAAGGCAAGTTACATCATGTCCCTGTTCTAAGGCAGGGTTACGTCATGTCTCTGTTCTAAGGCAGGGTTATGTCATGTCTCTGTTGTAAGGCAGAGTTACGTCATGTCTCTGGTTTAAGGCAGGGTTATGTCATGTCTCTGTTGTAAGGCAGGGTTACGTCATGTCCCTGTTCTAAGGCCCCTACGTCATGTCTCTGTTGTAAGGCAGGGTTACATCATGTCCCTGTTCTAAGGCCCCTACGTCTTGTCCCTGTTCTAAGGCCCCTATGTCATGACCCTGTTCTAAGGCCCCTACGTCATGTCCCTGTTCTAAGGCAGGGTTACGTCATGTCTCTGTTCTAAGGCAGGGTTACATCATGACCCTGTTCTAAGGCAGGGTTACATCATGTCCCTGTTCTAAGGCAGGGTTACGTCATGTCTCTGTTCTAAGGCAGGGTTATGTCATGTCTCTGTTGTAAGGCATGGTTACGTCATGTCCCTGTTCTAAGCCAGGGTTACGTCATGTCCCTGTTCTAAGGCCCCTACGTCATGTCCCTGTTCTAAGGCAGGGTTACGTCATGTCCCTGTTCTATAAGGCAGGGTTACGTCATGTGTCTGTTGTAAGGCAGGGTCACGTCATGTCTCTGTTCTAAGGCAGGGTTACGTCATGTCCCTTTTCTAAGGCAGGGTTACGTCATGTCCCTGTTGTAAGGCAGGGTTACGTCATGTCCCTGTTCTAAGGCAGGGTTACGTCATGTCCCTGTTCTAAGGCAGGGTTACGTCATGTTTCTGTTCTAAGGCAGGGTTACGTCATGTCTCTGTTCTAAGGCCCCGACATCATGTCCCTGTTCTAAGGCCCCTACGTCATGTCCCTGTTCTAAGGCCCCTATGTCATGACCCTGTTCTAAGGCCCCTACGTCATGGCCCTGTTCTAAGGCAGGGATACGTCATGTCTCTGTTCTAAGGCAGGGTTACATCATGTCCCTGTTCTAAGGCAGGGTTACGTCATGTCTCTGTTCTAAGGCAGGGTTATGTCATGTCTCTGTTGTAAGGCAGGGTTACGTCATGTCCCTGTTCTAAGCCAGAGTTACGTCATGTCCCTGTTCTAAGGCCCCTACGTCATGTCTCTGTTCTAAGGCAGGGTTACGTCATGTCCCTGTTCAAAGGCCCCTACGTCATGTCTCTGTTCTAAGGCAGGGTTACGTCATGTCTCTGTTCTAAGGCAGGGTTATGTCATGTCTCTGTTGTAAGGCAGGGTTACGTCATGTCCCTGTTCTAAGGCAGGGTTACGTCATGTCCCTGTTCTAAGGCAGGGTTACGTCATGTTTCTGTTCTAAGGCAGGGTTACGTCATGTCTCTGTTCTAAGGCCCCGACATCATGTCCCTGTTCTAAGGCCCCTACGTCATGTCCCTGTTCTAAGGCCCCTATGTCATGACCCTGTTCTAAGGCCCCTACGTCATGGCCCTGTTCTAAGGCAGGGATACGTCATGTCTCTGTTCTAAGGCAGGGTTACATCATGTCCCTGTTCTAAGGCAGGGTTACGTCATGTCTCTGTTCTAAGGCAGGGTTATGTCATTTCTCTGTTGTAAGGCAGGGTTACGTCATGTCCCTGTTCTAAGCCAGGGTTACGTCATGTCCCTGTTCTAAGGCCCCTACGTCATGTCTCTGTTCTAAGGCAGGGTTATGTCATGTCTCTGTTGTAAGCCAGGGTCACATCATGTCTCTGTTCTAAGGCAGGGTTACGTCATGTCCCTTTTCTAAGGCAGGGTTACGTCATGTCCCTGTTGTAAGGCAGGGTTACGTCATGTCCCTGTTCTAAGGCAGGGTTACGTCATGTCCCTGTTCTAAGGCAGGGTTACGTCATGTTTCTGTTCTAAGGCAGGGTTACGTCATGTCTCTGTTCTAAGGCCCCGACATCATGTCCCTGTTCTAAGGCCCCTACGTCATGTCCCTGTTCTAAGGCCCCTATGTCATGACCCTGTTCTAAGGCCCCTACGTCATGGCCCTGTTCTAAGGCAGGGATACGTCATGTCTCTGTTCTAAGGCAGGGTTACATCATGTCCCTGTTCTAAGGCAGGGTTACGTCATGTCTCTGTTCTAAGGCAGGGTTATGTCATGTCTCTGTTGTAAGGCAGGGTTACGTCATGTCCCTGTTCTAAGGCCCCTACGTCATGTCTCTGTTCTAAGGCAGGGTTACGTCATGTCCCTGTTCAAAGGCCCCTACGTCATGTCTCTGTTCTAAGGCAGGGTTACGTCATGTCCCTGTTCAAAGGCCCCTACGTCATGTCTCTGTTCTAAGGCAGGGTTACGTCATGTCTCTGTTCTAAGGCAGGGTTATGTCATGTCTCTGTTGTAAGGCAGGGTTACGTCATGTCCCTGTTCTAAGGCAGGGTTACGTCATGTCCCTGTTCTAATGCAGGGTTATGTCATGTTTCTGTTCTAAGGCAGGGTTACGTCATGTCTCTGTTCTAAGGCCCCGACATCATGTCCCTGTTCTAAGGCCCCTACGTCATGTCCCTGTTCTAAGGCCCCTATGTCATGACCCTGTTCTAAGGCCCCTACGTCATGGCCCTGTTCTAAGGCAGGGATACGTCATGTCTCTGTTCTAAGGCAGGGTTACATCATGTCCCTGTTCTAAGGCAGGGTTACGTCATGTCTCTGTTCTAAGGCAGGGTTATGTCATTTCTCTGTTGTAAGGCAGGGTTACGTCATGTCCCTGTTCTAAGCCAGGGTTACGTCATGTCCCTGTTCTAAGGCCCCTACGTCATGTCTCTGTTCTAAGGCAGGGTTACGTCATGTCCCTGTTCAAAGGCCCCTACGTCATGTCCCTGTTCTAAGGCAGGGTTACGTCATGTCCCTGTTGTAAGGCAGGGGTACGTCATGTCCCTGTTCTAAGGCAGGGTTACATCATGTCCCTGTTCTAAGGAAGGGTTACGTCATGTCCCTGTTCTATAAGGCAGGGTTACGTCATGTCCCTGTTCTAAGGCCCCTACGTCATGTACCTGTTCTAAGTCAGGGTTACGTCATGTCTCTGTTCTAAGGCAGGGTTACGTCATGTCTCTGTTCTAAGGCAGGGTTACGTCATGTCTCTGTTCTAAGGCAGGGTTACGTCATGTCTCTATTCTAAGGCAGGGTTACGTCATGTCTCTGTTCCAAGGCAGGGTTACGTCATGTCCCTGTTGTAAGGCAGGGTTACGTCATGTCCCTGTTCTAAGGCAGGGTTACGTCATGTCTCTATTCTAAGGCAGGGTTACGTCATGTCCCTTTTCTAAGGCAGGGTTACGTCATGTCCCTGTTGTAAGGCAGGGTTACGTCATGTCCCTGTTCTAAGGCAGGGTTACGTCATGTCCCTGTTCTAAGGCAGGGTTACGTCAAGTCTCTGTTCTAAGGCAGGGTTACATCATGTCCCTGTTCTAAGGCAAGTTACATCATGTCCCTGTTCTAAGGCAGGGTTACGTCATGTCTCTGTTCTAAGGCAGGGTTATGTCATGTCTCTGTTGTAAGGCAGAGTTACGTCATGTCTCTGGTTTAAGGCAGGGTTATGTCATGTCTCTGTTGTAAGGCAGGGTTACGTCATGTCCCTGTTCTAAGGCCCCTACGTCATGTCTCTGTTGTAAGGCAGGGTTACATCATGTCCCTGTTCTAAGGCCCCTACGTCTTGTCCCTGTTCTAAGGCCCCTATGTCATGACCCTGTTCTAAGGCCCCTACGTCATGTCCCTGTTCTAAGGCAGGGTTACGTCATGTCTCTGTTCTAAGGCAGGGTTACATCATGACCCTGTTCTAAGGCAGGGTTACATCATGTCCCTGTTCTAAGGCAGGGTTACGTCATGTCTCTGTTCTAAGGCAGGGTTATGTCATGTCTCTGTTGTAAGGCATGGTTACGTCATGTCCCTGTTCTAAGCCAGGGTTACGTCATGTCCCTGTTCTAAGGCCCCTACGTCATGTCCCTGTTCTAAGGCAGGGTTACGTCATGTCCCTGTTCTATAAGGCAGGGTTACGTCATGTGTCTGTTGTAAGGCAGGGTCACGTCATGTCTCTGTTCTAAGGCAGGGTTACGTCATGTCCCTTTTCTAAGGCAGGGTTACGTCATGTCCCTGTTGTAAGGCAGGGTTACGTCATGTCCCTGTTCTAAGGCAGGGTTACGTCATGTCCCTGTTCTAAGGCAGGGTTACGTCATGTTTCTGTTCTAAGGCAGGGTTACGTCATGTCTCTGTTCTAAGGCCCCGACATCATGTCCCTGTTCTAAGGCCCCTACGTCATGTCCCTGTTCTAAGGCCCCTATGTCATGACCCTGTTCTAAGGCCCCTACGTCATGGCCCTGTTCTAAGGCAGGGATACGTCATGTCTCTGTTCTAAGGCAGGGTTACATCATGTCCCTGTTCTAAGGCAGGGTTACGTCATGTCTCTGTTCTAAGGCAGGGTTATGTCATGTCTCTGTTGTAAGGCAGGGTTACGTCATGTCCCTGTTCTAAGCCAGAGTTACGTCATGTCCCTGTTCTAAGGCCCCTACGTCATGTCTCTGTTCTAAGGCAGGGTTACGTCATGTCCCTGTTCAAAGGCCCCTACGTCATGTCTCTGTTCTAAGGCAGGGTTACGTCATGTCTCTGTTCTAAGGCAGGGTTATGTCATGTCTCTGTTGTAAGGCAGGGTTACGTCATGTCCCTGTTCTAAGGCAGGGTTACGTCATGTCCCTGTTCTAAGGCAGGGTTACGTCATGTTTCTGTTCTAAGGCAGGGTTACGTCATGTCTCTGTTCTAAGGCCCCGACATCATGTCCCTGTTCTAAGGCCCCTACGTCATGTCCCTGTTCTAAGGCCCCTATGTCATGACCCTGTTCTAAGGCCCCTACGTCATGGCCCTGTTCTAAGGCAGGGATACGTCATGTCTCTGTTCTAAGGCAGGGTTACATCATGTCCCTGTTCTAAGGCAGGGTTACGTCATGTCTCTGTTCTAAGGCAGGGTTATGTCATTTCTCTGTTGTAAGGCAGGGTTACGTCATGTCCCTGTTCTAAGCCAGGGTTACGTCATGTCCCTGTTCTAAGGCCCCTACGTCATGTCTCTGTTCTAAGGCAGGGTTACGTCATGTCCCTGTTCAAAGGCCCCTACGTCATGTCTCTGTTCTAAGGCAGGGTTACGTCATGTCTCTGTTCTAAGGCAGGGTTATGTCATGTCTCTGTTGTAAGGCAGGGTTACGTCATGTCCCTGTTCTAAGGCAGGGTTACATCATGTCCCTGTTCTAAGGCACCTATGTCATGTCCCTGTTCTAAGGCAGGGTTACGTCATGTCCCTGTTCTAAGGCAGGGTTAAGTCATGTCCCTGTTCTAAGGCAGGGTTACATCATGTCCCTGTTCTAAGGCCCATACGTCATGTCCCTGTTCTAAGGCAGGGTTACGTCATGTCCCTGTTGTAAGGCAGGGGTACGTCATGTCCCTGTTCTAAGGCAGGGTTACATCATTTCCCTGTTCTAAGGAAGGGTTACGTCATGTCCCTGTTCTATAAGGCAGGGTTACGTCATGTCCCTGTTCTAAGGCCCCTACGTCATGTCCCTGTTCTAAGGCAGGGTTACGTCATGTCTCTGTTCTAAGGCAGGGTTACGTCATGTCTCTGTTCTAAGGCAGGGTTACGTCATGTCTCTGTTCTAAGGCAGGGTTACGTCATGTCTCTATTCTAAGGCAGGGTTACGTCATGTCTCTGTTCTAAGGCAGGGTTACGTCATGTCCCTGTTGTAAGGCAGGGTTACGTCATGTCCCTGTTCTAAGGCAGGGTTAAGTCATGTCTCTATTCTAAGGCAGGGTTACGTCATGTCCCTTTTCTAAGGCAGGGTTACGTCATGTCCCTGTTCTAAGGCAGGGTTACGTCATGTTTCTGTTCTAAGGCAGGGTTACGTCATGTCTCTGTTCTAAGGCCCCGACATCATGTCCCTGTTCTAAGGCCCCTACGTCATGTCCCTGTTCTAAGGCCCCTATGTCATGACCCTGTTCTAAGGCCCCTACGTCATGGCCCTGTTCTAAGGCAGGGATACGTCATGTCTCTGTTCTAAGGCAGGGTTACATCATGTCCCTGTTCTAAGGCAGGGTTACGTCATGTCTCTGTTCTAAGGCAGGGTTATGTCATTTCTCTGTTGTAAGGCAGGGTTACGTCATGTCCCTGTTCTAAGCCAGGGTTACGTCATGTCCCTGTTCTAAGGCCCCTACGTCATGTCTCTGTTCTAAGGCAGGGTTACGTCATGTCCCTGTTCAAAGGCCCCTACGTCATGTCTCTGTTCTAAGGCAGGGTTACGTCATGTCTCTGTTCTAAGGCAGGGTTATGTCATGTCTCTGTTGTAAGGCAGGGTTACGTCATGTCCCTGTTCTAAGGCAGGGTTACATCATGTCCCTGTTCTAAGGCCCCTACGTCATGTCCCTGTTCTAAGGCAGGGTTACGTCATGTCCCTGTTCTAAGGCAGGGTTAAGTCATGTCCCTGTTCTAAGGCAGGGTTACATCATGTCCGTGTTCTAAGGCCCATACGTCATGTCCCTGTTCTAAGGCAGGGTTACGTCATGTCCCTGTTGTAAGGCAGGGGTACGTCATGTCCCTGTTTTAAGGCAGGGTTACATCATGTCCCTGTTCTAAGGAAGGGTTACGTCATGTCCCTGTTCTATAAGGCAGGGTTACGTCATGTCCCTGTTCTAAGGCCCCTACGTCATGTCCCTGTTCTAAGGCAGGGTTACGTCATGTCTCTGTTCTAAGGCAGGGTTACGTCATGTCTCTGTTCTAAGGCAGGGTTACGTCATGTCTCTGTTCTAAGGCAGGGTTACGTCATGTCTCTGTTCTAAGGCAGGGTTACGTCATGTCTCTATTCTAAGGCAGGGTTACGTCATGTCTCTGTTCTAAGGCAGGGTTACGTCATGTCCCTGTTGTAAGGCAGGGTTACGTCATGTCCCTGTTCTAAGGCAGGGTTACGTCATGTCTCTATTCTAAGGCAGGGTTACGTCATGTCCCTTTTCTAAGGCAGGGTTACGTCATGTCCCTGTTGTAAGAAAGGGTTACGTCATGTCCCTGTTCTAAGGCAGGGTTACGTCATGTCCCTGTTCTAAGGCAGGGTTACGTCATGTCTCTGTTCTAAGGCAGGGTTACATCATGTCCCTGTTCTAAGGCAAGTTACATCATGACCCTGTTCTAAGGCCCCTACGTCATGGCCCTGTTCTAAGGCAGGGATACGTCATGTCTCTGTTCTAAGGCAGGGTTACATCATGTCCCTGTTCTAAGGCAGGGTTACGTCATGTCTCTGTTCTAAGGCAGGGTTATGTCATTTCTCTGTTGTAAGGCAGGGTTACGTCATGTCCCTGTTCTAAGCCAGGGTTACGTCATGTCCCTGTTCTAAGGCCCCTACGTCATGTCTCTGTTCTAAGGCAGGGTTACGTCATGTCCCTGTTCAAAGGCCCCTACGTCATGTCTCTGTTCTAAGGCAGGGTTACGTCATGTCTCTGTTCTAAGGCAGGGTTATGTCATGTCTCTGTTGTAAGGCAGGGTTACGTCATGTCCCTGTTCTAAGGCAGGGTTACATCATGTCCCTGTTCTAAGGCCCCTACGTCATGTCCCTGTTCTAAGGCAGGGTTACGTCATGTCCCTGTTCTAAGGCAGGGTTAAGTCATGTCCCTGTTCTAAGGCAGGGTTACATCATGTCCGTGTTCTAAGGCCCATACGTCATGTCCCTGTTCTAAGGCAGGGTTACGTCATGTCCCTGTTGTAAGGCAGGGGTACGTCATGTCCCTGTTTTAAGGCAGGGTTACATCATGTCCCTGTTCTAAGGAAGGGTTACGTCATGTCCCTGTTCTATAAGGCAGGGTTACGTCATGTCCCTGTTCTAAGGCCCCTACGTCATGTCCCTGTTCTAAGGCAGGGTTACGTCATGTCTCTGTTCTAAGGCAGGGTTACGTCATGTCTCTGTTCTAAGGCAGGGTTACGTCATGTCTCTGTTCTAAGGCAGGGTTACGTCATGTCTCTGTTCTAAGGCAGGGTTACGTCATGTCTCTATTCTAAGGCAGGGTTACGTCATGTCTCTGTTCTAAGGCAGGGTTACGTCATGTCCCTGTTGTAAGGCAGGGTTACGTCATGTCCCTGTTCTAAGGCAGGGTTACGTCATGTCTCTATTCTAAGGCAGGGTTACGTCATGTCCCTTTTCTAAGGCAGGGTTACGTCATGTCCCTGTTGTAAGAAAGGGTTACGTCATGTCCCTGTTCTAAGGCAGGGTTACGTCATGTCCCTGTTCTAAGGCAGGGTTACGTCATGTCTCTGTTCTAAGGCAGGGTTACATCATGTCCCTGTTCTAAGGCAAGTTACATCATGTCCCTGTTCTAAGGCAAGTTACATCATGTCCCTGTTCTAAGGCAGGGTTACGTCATGTCTCTGTTCTAAGGCAGGGTTATGTCATGTCTCTGTTGTAAGGCAGAGTTATGTCATGTCTCTGTTGTAAGGCAGGGTTACGTCATGTCCCTGTTCTAAGGCCCCTACGTCATGTCCCTGTTCTAAGGCAAGTTACATCATGTCCCTGTTCTAAGGCAGGGTTACGTCATGTCTCTGTTCTAAGGCAGGGTTATGTCATGTCTCTGTTGTAAGGCAGGGTCACGTCATGTCTCTGTTCTAAGGCAGGGTCACGTCATGTCCCTGTTCTAAGGCAGGGTTACGTCATGTCCCTGTTGTAAGGCAGGGTTAAGTCATGTCCCTGTTCTAAGGCAGGGTTACGTCATGTCTCTGTTCTAAGGCAGGGTTACATCATGACCCTGTTCTAAGGCAGGGTTACGTCATGTCTCTGTTCTAAGGCAGGGTTATGTCATGTCTCTGTTGTAAGGCATGGTTACGTCATGTCCCTGTTCTAAGCCAGGGTTACGTCATGTCTCTGTTGTAAGGCAGGGTTACGTCATGTCCCTGTTCTAAGGCAGGGTTACGTCATGTCCCTGTTCTAAGGCCCCTACGTAATGTCCCTGTTCTAAGGCAGGGTTACGTCATGTCTCTGTTCTAAGGCAGGGTTAAGTCATGTCTCTGTTCTAAGGTAGGGTTACATCATGTCCCTGTTCTAAGGCCCCTACATCATGTCCCTGTTCTAAGGCAGGGTTACGTCATGTCCCTGTTCTATAAGGCAGGGTTACGTCATGTGTCTGTTGTAAGGCAGGGTTACGTCATGTCCCTGTTCTAAGGCAGGGTTACGTCATGTCTCTGTTCTAAGGCAGGGTTATGTCATGTCTCTGTTGTAAGGCAGGGTTACGTCATGTCCCTGTTCTAAGCCAGAGTTACGTCATGTCCCTGTTCTAAGGCCCCTATGTCATGACCCTGTTCTAAGGCCCCTATGTCATGGCCCTGTTCTAAGGCAGGGATACGTCATGTCTCTGTTCTAAGGCAGGGTTACATCATGTCCCTGTTCTAAGGCAGGGTTACGTCATGTCTCTGTTCTAAGGCAGGGTTATGTCATTTCTCTGTTGTAAGGCAGGGTTACGTCATGTCCCTGTTCTAAGCCAGGGTTACGTCATGTCCCTGTTCTAAGGCCCCTACGTCATGTCTCTGTTCTAAGGCAGGGTTACGTCATGTCCCTGTTCAAAGGCCCCTACGTCATGTCTCTGTTCTAAGGCAGGGTTACGTCATGTCTCTGTTCTAAGGCAGGGTTATGTCATGTCTCTGTTGTAAGGCAGGGTTACGTCATGTCCCTGTTCTAAGGCAGGGTTACGTCATGTCCCTGTTCTAAGGCCCCTACGTCATGTCCCTGTTCTAAGGCAGGGTTACGTCATGTCCCTGTTCTAAGGCAGGGTTAAGTCATGTCCCTGTTCTAAGGCAGGGTTACATCATGTCCCTGTTCTAAGGCCCATACGTCATGTCCCTGTTCTAAGGCAGGGTTACGTCATGTCCCTGTTGTAAGGCAGGGGTACGTCATGTCCCTGTTCTAAGGCAGGGTTACATCATGTCCCTGTTCTAAGGAAGGGTTACGTCATGTCCCTGTTCTATAAGGCAGGGTTACGTCATGTCCCTGTTCTAAGGCCCCTACGTCATGTCTCTGTTCTAAGGCAGGGTTACGTCATGTCTCTGTTCTAAGGCAGGGTTACGTCATGTCTCTGTTCTAAGGCAGGGTTACGTCATGTCTCTGTTCTAAGGCAGGGTTACGTCATGTCTCTATTCTAAGGCAGGGTTACGTCATGTCTCTGTTCTAAGGCAGGGTTACATCATGTCCCTGTTGTAAGGCAGGGTTACGTCATGTCCCTGTTCTAAGGCAGGGTTACGTCATGTCTCTATTCTAAGGCAGGGTTACGTCATGTCCCTTTTCTAAGGCAGGGTTACGTCATGTCCCTGTTGTAAGAAAGGGTTACGTCATGTCCCTGTTCTAAGGCAGGGTTACGTCATGTCCCTGTTCTAAGGCAGGGTTACGTCATGTCTCTGTTCTAAGGCAGGGTTACATCATGTCCCTGTTCTAAGGCAAGTTACATCATGTCCCTGTTCTAAGGCAAGTTACATCATGTCCCTGTTCTAAGGCAGGGTTACGTCATGTCTCTGTTCTAAGGCAGGGTTATGTCATGTCTCTGTTGTAAGGCAGAGTTACGTCATGTCTCTGGTTTAAGGCAGGGTTATGTCATGTCTCTGTTGTAAGGCAGGGTTACGTCATGTCCCTGTTCTAAGGCCCCTACGTCATGTCCCTGTTCTAAGGCAAGTTACATCATGTCCCTGTTCTAAGGCAGGGTTACGTCATGTCTCTGTTCTAAGGCAGGGTTATGTCATGTCTCTGTTGTAAGGCAGGGTCAAGTCATGTCTCTGTTCTAAGGCAGGGTTACGTCATGTCCCTGTTCTAAGGCAGGGTTACGTCATGTCCCTGTTGTAAGGCAGGGTTAAGTCATGTCCCTGTTCTAAGGCAGGGTTACGTCATGTCTCTGTTCTAAGGCAGGGTTACGTCATGTCTCTGTTCTAAGGCCCCTACGTCATGTCCCTGTTCTAAGGCCCCTACGTCATGTCCCTGTTCTAAGGCCCCTATGTCATGACCCTGTTCTAAGGCCCCTACGTCATGTCCCTGTTCTAAGGCAGGGTTACGTCATGTCTCTGTTCTAAGGCAGGGTTACGTCATGTCTCTGTTCTAAGGCCCCTACGTCATGTCCCTGTTCTAAGGCCCCTACGTCATGTCCCTGTTCTAAGGCCCCTATGTCATGACCCTGTTCTAAGGCCCCTACGTCATGTCCCTGTTCTAAGGCAGGGTTACGTCATGTCTCTGTTCTAAGGCAGGGTTATGTCATGTCTCTGTTGTAAGGCAGGGTTACTTCATGTCCCTGTTCTAAGGCAGGGTTACGTCATGTCCCTGTTCTAAGGCAGGGTTACGTCATGTTTCTGTTCTAAGGCAGGGTTACGTCATGTCTCTGTTCTAAGGCCCCGACATCATGTCCCTGTTCTAAGGCCCCTACGTCATGTCCCTGTTCTAAGGCCCCTATGTCATGACCCTGTTCTAAGGCCCCTACGTCATGGCCCTGTTCTAAGGCAGGGATACGTCATGTCTCTGTTCTAAGGCAGGGTTACATCATGTCCCTGTTCTAAGGCAGGGTTACGTAATGTCTCTGTTCTAAGGCAGGGTTATGTCATTTCTCTGTTGTAAGGCAGGGTTACGTCATGTCCCTGTTCTAAGCCAGGGTTACGTCATGTCCCTGTTCTAAGGCCCCTACGTCATGTCTCTGTTCTAAGGCAGGGTTACGTCATGTCCCTGTTCAAAGGCCCCTACGTCATGTCTCTGTTCTAAGGCAGGGTTACGTCATGTCTCTGTTCTAAGGCAGGGTTATGTCATGTCTCTGTTGTAAGGCAGGGTTACGTCATGTCCCTGTTCTAAGGCAGGGTTACGTCATGTCCCTGTTCTAAGGCCCCTACGTCATGTCCCTGTTCTAAGGCAGGGTTACGTCATGTCCCTGTTCTAAGGCAGGGTTAAGTCATGTCCCTGTTCTAAGGCAGGGGTTACATCATGTCCCTGTTCTAAGGCCCATACGTCATGTCCCTGTTCTAAGGCAGGGTTACGTCATGTCCCTGTTGTAAGGCAGGGGTACGTCATGTCCCTGTTCTAAGGCAGGGTTACATCATGTCCCTGTTCTAAGGAAGGGTTACGTCATGTCCCTGTTCTATAAGGCAGGGTTACGTCATGTCCCTGTTCTAAGGCCCCTACGTCATGTCCCTGTTCTAAGGCAGGGTTACGTCATGTCTCTGTTCTAAGGCAGGGTTACGTCATGTCTCTGTTCTAAGGCAGGGTTACGTCATGTCTCTGTTCTAAGGCAGGGTTACGTCATGTCTCTATTCTAAGGCAGGGTTACGTCATGTCTCTGTTCTAAGGCAGGGTTACGTCATGTCCCTGTTGTAAGGCAGGGTTACGTCATGTCCCTGTTCTAAGGCAGGGTTACGTCATGTCTCTATTCTAAGGCAGGGTTACGTCATGTCCCTTTTCTAAGGCAGGGTTACGTCATGTCCCTGTTGTAAGAAAGGGTTACGTCATGTCCCTGTTCTAAGGCAGGGTTACGTCATGTCCCTGTTCTAAGGCAGGGTTACGTCATGTCTCTGTTCTAAGGCAGGGGTTACATCATGTCCCTGTTGTAAGACAGTTACATCATGTCCCTGTTCTAAGGCAAGTTACATCATGTCCCTGTTCTAAGGCAGGGTTACGTCATGTCTCTGTTCTAAGGCAGGGTTATGTCATGTCTCTGTTGTAAGGCAGAGTTACGTCATGTCTCTGGTTTAAGGCAGGGTTATGTCATGTCTCTGTTGTAAGGCAGGGTTACGTCATGTCCCTGTTCTAAGGCCCCTACGTCATGTCCCTGTTCTAAGGCAAGTTACATCATGTCCCTGTTCTAAGGCAGGGTTACGTCATGTCTCGTCTAAGGCAGGGTTATGTTCTGTTAAGGCAGGGTCAGTCATGTTCTAAGGCAGGGTTATGTCATGTCTCTGTTGTAAGGCAGGGTCACGTCATGTCTCTGTTCTAAGGCAGGGTTACGTCATGTCCCTGTTCTAAGGCAGGGTTACGTCATGTCCCTGTTGTAAGGCAGGGTTAAGTCATGTCCCTGTTCTAAGGCAGGGTTACGTCATGTCTCTGTTCTAAGGCAGGGTTACGTCATGTCTCTGTTCTAAGGCCCCTACGTCATGTCCCTGTTCTAAGGCCCCTACGTCATGTCCCTGTTCTAAGGCCCCTATGTCATGACCCTGTTCTAAGGCCCCTACGTCATGTCCCTGTTCTAAGGCAGGGTTACGTCATGTCTCTGTTCTAAGGCAGGGTTACATCATGACCCTGTTCTAAGGCAGGGTTACATCATGTCCCTGTTCTAAGGCAGGGTTACGTCATGTCTCTGTTCTAAGGCAGGGTTATGTCATGTCTCTGTTGTAAGGCATGGTTACGTCATGTCCCTGTTCTAAGCCAGGGTTACGTCATGTCCCTGTTCTAAGGCCCCTACGTCATGTCCCTGTTCTAAGGCAGGGTTACGTCATGTCTCTGTTGTAAGGCAGGGTTACGTCATGTCCCTGTTCTAAGGCAGGGTTACGTCATGTCCCTGTTCTAAGGCCCCTACGTCATGTCCCTGTTCTAAGGCAGGGTTACGTCATGTCTCTGTTCTAAGGCAGGGTTAAGTCATGTCTCTGTTCTAAGGCAGGGTTACATCATGTCCCTGTTCTAAGGCCCCTACGTCATGTCCCTGTTCTAAGGCAGGGTTACGTCATGTCCCTGTTCTATAAGGCAGGGTTACGTCATGTGTCTGTTGTAAGGCAGGGTTACGTCATGTCTCTATTCTAAGGCAGGGTTACGTCATGTCCCTTTTCTAAGGCAGGGTTACGTCATGTCCCTGTTGTAAGAAAGGGTTACGTCATGTCCCTGTTCTAAGGCAGGGTTACGTCATGTCCCTGTTCTAAGGCAGGGTTACGTCATGTCTCTGTTCTAAGGCAGGGTTACATCATGTCCCTGTTCTAAGGCAAGTTACATCATGTCCCTGTTCTAAGGCAAGTTACATCATGTCCCTGTTCTAAGGCAGGGTTACGTCATGTCTCTGATCTAAGGCAGGGTTATGTCATGTCTCTGTTGTAAGGCAGAGTTACGTCATGTCTCTGGTTTAAGGCAGGGTTATGTCATGTCTCTGTTGTAAGGCAGGGTTACGTCATGTCCCTGTTCTAAGGCCCCTACGTCATGTCCCTGTTCTAAGGCAAGTTACATCATGTCCCTGTTCTAAGGCAGGGTTACGTCATGTCTCTGTTCTAAGGCAGGGTTATGTCATGTCTCTGTTGTAAGGCAGGGTCACGTCATGTCTCTGTTCTAAGGCAGGGTTACGTCATGTCCCTGTTCTAAGGCAGGGTTACGTCATGTCCCTGTTGTAAGGCAGGGTTAAGTCATGTCCCTGTTCTAAGGCAGGGTTACGTCATGTCTCTGTTCTAAGGCAGGGTTACGTCATGTCTCTGTTCTAAGGCCCCTACGTCATGTCCCTGTTCTAAGGCCCCTACGTCATGTCCCTGTTCTAAGGCCCCTATGTCATGACCCTGTTCTAAGGCCCCTACGTCATGTCCCTGTTCTAAGGCAGGGTTACGTCATGTCTCTGTTCTAAGGCAGGGTTACATCATGACCCTGTTCTAAGGCAGGGTTACATCATGTCCCTGTTCTAAGGCAGGGTTACGTCATGTCTCTGTTCTAAGGCAGGGTTATGTCATGTCTCTGTTGTAAGGCATGGTTACGTCATGTCCCTGTTCTAAGCCAGGGTTACGTCATGTCCCTGTTCTAAGGCCCCTACGTCATGTCCCTGTTCTAAGGCAGGGTTACGTCATGTCTCTGTTGTAAGGCAGGGTTACGTCATGTCCCTGTTCTAAGGCAGGGTTACGTCATGTCCCTGTTCTAAGGCCCCTACGTCATGTCCCTGTTCTAAGGCAGGGTTACGTCATGTCTCTGTTCTAAGGCAGGGTTAAGTCATGTCTCTGTTCTAAGGCAGGGTTACATCATGTCCCTGTTCTAAGGCCCCTACGTCATGTCCCTGTTCTAAGGCAGGGTTACGTCATGTCCCTGTTCTATAAGGCAGGGTTACGTCATGTGTCTGTTGTAAGGCAGGGTTACGTCATGTCCCTGTTCTAAGGCAGGGTTACGTCATGTCCCTGTTCTAAGGCAGGGTTATGTCATGTCTCTGTTGTAAGGCAGGGTCACGTCATGTCTCTGTTCTAAGGCAGGGTTACGTCATGTCCCTTTTCTAAGGCAGGGTTACATCATGTCCCTGTTGTAAGGCAGGGTTACGTCATGTCCCTGTTCTAAGGCAGGGTTACGTCATGTCCCTGTTCTAAGGCAGGGTTACGTCATGTTTCTGTTCTAAGGCAGGGTTACGTCATGTCTCTGTTCAAAGGCCCCGACATCATGTCCCTGTTCTAAGGCCCCTACGTCATGTCCCTGTTCTAAGGCCCCTATGTCATGACCCTGTTCTAAGGCCCCTACGTCATGGCCCTGTTCTAAGGCAGGGATACGTCACGTCTCTGTTCTAAGGCAGGGTTACATCATGTCCCTGTTCTAAGGCAGGGTTACGTCATGTCTCTGTTCTAAGGCAGGGTTATGTCATGTCTCTGTTGTAAGGCAGGGTTACGTCATGTCCCTGTTCTAAGCCAGGGTTACGTCATGTCCCTGTTCTAAGGCCCCTACGTCATGTCTCTGTTCTAAGGCAGGGTTACGTCATGTCCCTGTTCAAAGGCCCCTACGTCATGTCTCTGTTCTAAGGCAGGGTTACGTCATGTCTCTGTTCTAAGGCAGGGTTATGTCATGTCTCTGTTGTAAGGCAGGGTTACGTCATGTCCCTGTTCTAAGGCAGGGTTACGTCATGTCCCTGTTCTAAGGCAGGGTTACATCATGTTTCTGTTCTAAGGCAGGGTTACGTCATGTCTCTGTTCTAAGGCCCCGACATCATGTCCCTGTTCTAAGGCCCCTACGTCATGTCCCTGTTCTAAGGCCCCTATGTCATGACCCTGTTCTAAGGCCCCTACGTCATGGCCCTGTTCTAAGGCAGGGATACGTCATGTCTCTGTTCTAAGGCAGGGTTACATCATGTCCCTGTTCTAAGGCAGGGTTACGTCATGTCTCTGTTCTAAGGCAGGGTTATGTCATTTCTCTGTTGTAAGGCAGGGTTACGTCATGTCCCTGTTCTAAGCCAGGGTTACGTCATGTCCCTGTTCTAAGGCCCCTACGTCATGTCTCTGTTCTAAGGCAGGGTTACGTCATGTCCCTGTTCAAAGGCCCCTACGTCATGTCTCTGTTCTAAGGCAGGGTTACGTAATGTCTCTGTTCTAAGGCAGGGTTATGTCATGTCTCTGTTGTAAGGCAGGGTTACGTCATGTCCCTGTTCTAAGGCAGGGTTACATCATGTCCCTGTTCTAAGGCCCATACGTCATGTCCCTGTTCTAAGGCAGGGTTACGTTCATGTCCCTGTTCTAAGGCAGGGTTACATCATGTCCCTGTTCTAAGGGCAGGGTTACGTCATGTCCCTGTTCTATAAGGCAGGGTTACGTCATGTCCCTGTTCTAAGGCCCCTACGTCATGTCCCTGTTCTAAGGCAGGGGTACGTCATGTCCCTGTTCTAAGGCAGGGTTACATCATGTCCCCTGTTCTAAGGCAGGGTTACGTCATGTCCCTGTTCTATAAGGCAGGGTTACGTCATGTCCCTGTTTCTAAGGCCCCTACGTCATGTCCCTGTTCTAAGGCAGGGTTACGTCATGTCTCTGTTCTAAGGCAGGTTAACGTCATGTCTCTGTTCTAAGGCAGGGTTTACGTCATGTCTCTGTTCTAAGGCAGGGTTACGACATGTCTCTATTCTAAGGCAGGGTTACGTCATGTCTCTGTTCTAAGGCAGGGTTATGTCATGTCCCTGTTCTAAGGCAGTGTTACGTCATGTCCCTGTTCTAAGGCCCCTACGTCATGTCCCTGTTCTAAGGCAGGGTTACGTCATGTCTCTGTTCTAAGGCAGGGTTAAGTCATGTCTCTGTTCTAAGGCAGGGTTACATCATGTCCCTGTTCTAAGGCCAATAACGTCATGTCCCTGTTCTAAGGCAGGGGTTACCGTCATGTCCCTGTTGTAAGGCAGGGTTACGTCATGTCTCTGTTCTAAGGCAGGGTTATGTCATGTCTCTGTTGTAAGGCAGGGTCACGTCATGTCTCTGTTCTAAGGCAGGGTTACGTCATGTCCCTGGTCGTAAGGCAGGGTTACGTCATGTCCCTGTTCTAAGGCCCCTACGTCATGTCCCTGTTCTAAGGCAGGGTTACTCATGTTTAAGCAGTGGTTACGTCATGGTCTCTGTTCTAAGCAGGGTTACGTCATGTCTCTGTTCTAAGGCAGGGTTACGTCATGTCTCTGTTCTAAGGGCAGGTTACGTCATGTCTCTAGTTCTAAGGGAGGGTTACGTCAATGTCCCTGTTCTAAGCAGGGTTACATCATTCCCTGTTCTAAAGGCAGGATTACGTCATGTCTCTGTTCTTTAAGGCAGGGTTATGTTCATGTCTCTGTTGTAAGGGCAGGGTTACGTCATGTCTCTGTTTTAAGGCAGGGTTATGTCATGTCTCTGTTGTAAGGCCAGGGTTACGTCATGTCCCTGTTCTATAAGGCAGGGTTACGTCATGTGTCTGTTGTAGGCAGGGTTACGTCATGTCCCTGTTCTAAGGCAGGGTTACGTCATGTCCCTGTCTAAGGCAGGGTTACGTCATGTCCCTGTTCTATAAGCAGGGTACGTCATGTCTCTGTTGTAAGGCAGGGTCACGTCATGTCTCTGTTCTAAGGCAGGGTTAATGTCATGTCTCTGTTGTAAGGCAGGGTTACGTCATGTCCCTGTCGTAAGGCAGGGTTACGTCATGTCCCTGTTCTAAGGCCCCTACGTCATGTCCCCTGTTCTAAGGCCAGGGTTACGTCATGTCTCTGTTCTAAGGCAGGGTTACGTCATGATCCTGTTGTAAGGCAGGGTTACGTCATGTCCCTGTTCTAAGGCAGGGTTACGTCATGTCCCTGTTCTAAGGCAGGGTTACGTCATGTCTCTGTTCTAAGGCAGGGTTACGTCATGTCCCTGTTCTAAGGCAGGGTTACGTCATGTCCCTGTTCAAAGGCCCCTACGTCATGTCTCTGTTCTAAGGCAGGGTTACGTCATGTCTCTGTTCTAAGGCAGGGTTATGTCATGTCTCTGTTGTAAGGCAGGGTTACGTCATGTCCCTGTTCTAAGCAGGTTACGTCATGTCCCTGTTCTAAGGCAGGGTTACGTCATGTTTCTGTTCTAAGGCAGGGTTACGTCATGTCTCTGTTCTAAGGCCCCCGACATCATGTCCTGTTCTAGAGGCCCCTACGTCATGTCCCTGTTCTAAGGCCCCTATGTCATGACCCTGTTCTAAGGCCCCTACGTCATGGCCCTGTTCTAAGGCAGGGATACGTCATGTCTCTGTTCTAAGGCAGGGTTACATCATGTCCCTGTTCTAAGGCAGGGTTACGTCATGTCTCTGTTCTAAGGCAGGGTTATGTCATTTCTCTGTTGTAAGGCAGGGTTACGTCATGTCCCTGTTCTAAGCCAGGGTTACGTCATGTCCCTGTTCTAAGGCCCTACGTCATGTCTCTGTTCTAAGGCAGGGTTACGTCATGTCCCTGTTCAAAGGCCCCTACGTCATGTCTCTGTTCTAAGGCAGGGTTACGTCATGTCTCTGTTCTAAGGCAGGGTTATGTCATGTCTCTGTTGTAAGGCAGGGTTACGTCATGTCCCTGTTCTAAGGCAGGGTTACGTCATGTCCTGTTCTAAGGCCCCTACGTCATGTCCCTGTTCTAAGGCAGGGTTACGTCATGTCCCTGTTCTAAGGCAGGGTTAAGTCATGTCCCTGTTCTAAGGCAGGGTTACATCATGTCCCTGTTCTAAGGCCCATACGTCATGTCCCTGTTCTAAGGCAGGGTTACGTCATGTCCCTGTTGTAAGGCAGGGGTACGTCATGTCCCTGTTCTAAGGCAGGGTTACATCATGTCCCTGTTCTAAGGCAGGGTTACGTCATGTCCCTGTTCTATAAGGCAGGGTTACGTCATGTCCCTGTTCTAAGGCCCCTACGTCATGTCCCTGTTCTAAGGCAGGGGTACGTCATGTCCCTGTTCTAAGGCAGGGTTACGTCATGTCCCTGTTCTAAGGCAGGGTTACGTCATGTCCCTGTTCTATAAGGCAGGGTTACGTCATGTCCCTGTTCTAAGGCAGGGTTACGTCATGTCTCTGTTCTAAGGCAGGGTTATGTCATGTCTCTGTTGTAAGGCAGGGTCACGTCATGTCTCTGTTCTAAGGCAGGGTTATGTCATGTCTCTGTTGTAAGGCAGGGTTACGTCATGTCCCTGTCGTAAGGCAGGGTTACGTCATGTCCCTGTTCTAAGGCCCCTACGTCATGTCCCTGTTCTAAGGCAGGGTTACGTCATGTCTCTGTTCTAAGGCAGGGGTTACGTCATGATCCTGTTGTAAGGCAGGGTTACGTCATGTCCCTGTTCAAGGCAGGGTTACGTCATGTCCCTGTTCTAGAGGCAGGGTTACGTCATGTCTCTGTTCTAAGGCAGGGTTACGTCATGTCCCTGTTCTAAGGCAGGGTTACGTCATGTCTCTGTTCTAAGGCAGGGTTACGTCATGTCCCTGTTCAAAGGCCCCTACGTCATGTCTCTGTTCTAAGGCAGGGTTACGTCATGTCTCTGTTCTAAAGGCAGGGTTATGTCATGTCTCTGTTGTAAGGCAGGGTTACGTCATGTCCCTGTTCTAAGGCAGGGTTACGTCATGTCCCTGTTCTAAGGCAGGGTTACGTCATGTTTCTGTTCTAAGGCAGGGTTACGTCATGTCTCTGTTCTAAGGCCCCCGACATCATGTCCCTGTTCTAAGGCCCCTACGTCATGTCCCTGTTCTAAGGCCCCTATGTCATGACCCTGTTCTAAAGGCCCCTACGTCATGGCCCTGTTCTAAGGCAGGGATACGTCATGTCTCCTGTTCTAAGGCAGGGTTACATCATGTCCCTGTTCTAAGGCAGGGTTACGTCATGTCTCTGTTCTAAGGCAGGGTTATGTCATTCTCTGTTGTAAGGCAGGGTTACGTCATGTCCCTGTTCTAAGCCAGGGTTACGTCATGTCCCTGTTCTAAGGCCCCTACGTCATGTCTCTGTTCTAAGGCAGGGTTACGTCATGTCCCTGTTCAAAGGCCCCTACGTCATGTCTCTGTTCTAAGGCAGGGTTACGTAATGTCTCTGTTCTAAGGCAGGGTTATGTCATGTCTCTGTTGTAAGGCAGGGTTACGTCATGTCCCTGTTCTAAGGCAGGGTTACGTCATGTCCCTGTTCTAAGGCCCCTACGGCATGTCCCTGTTCTAAGGCAGGGTTACGTCATGTCTCTGTTCTAAGGCAGGGTTACGTCATGTCTCTGTTCTAAGGCAGGGTTACGTCATGTCCTCTGTTCTAAGGCAGGGTTACGACATGTCTCTATTTCTAAGGCAGGGTACGTCATGTCTCTGTTCTAAGGCAGGGGTTATGTCATGTCCCTGTTCTAAGGCAGGGTTACGTCATGTCCCTGTTCTAAGGCCCCTACGTCATGTCCCGTTCTAAGGCAGGGTTACGTCATGTCTCTGTTCTAAGGCAGGGTTAAGTCATGTCTCTGTTCTAAGGCAGGGTTACATCATGTCCCTGTTCTAAGGCCAATACGTCATGTCCCTGTTCTAAGGCAGGGGTTACGTCATGTCCCTGTTGTAAGGCAGGGTTACGTCATGTCTCTGTTCTAAGGCAGGGTTATGTCATGTCTCTGTTGTAAGGCAGGGTCACGTCATGTCTCTGTTCTAAGGCAGGGTTACGTCATGTCCCTGTCGTAAGGCAGGGTTACGTCATGTCCCTGTTCTAAGGCCCCTACGTCATGTCCCTGTTCTAAGGCAGGGTTACGTCATGTCTCTGTTCTAAGGCAGGGTTACGTCATGTCTCTGTTCTAAGGCAGGGTTACGTCATGTCTCTGTTCTAAGGCAGGGTTACGTCATGTCTCTGTTCTAAGGGAGGGTTACGTCATGTCTCTGTTCTAAGGCAGGGTTACGTCATGTCCCTGTTCTAAGGCAGGGTTACATCATGTCCCTGTTCTAAGGCAGGGTTACGTCATGTCTCTGTTCTAAGGCAGGGTTATGTCATGTCTCTGTTGTAAGGCAGGGTTACGTCATGTCTCTGTTTTAAGGCAGGGTTATGTCATGTCTCTGTTGTAAGGCAGGGTTACGTCATGTCCCTGTTCTAAGGCAGGGTTACGTCATGTGTCTGTTGTAAGGCAGGGTTACGTCATGTCCCTGTTCTAAGGCAGGGTTACGTCATGTCCCTGTTCTAAGGCAGGGTTACGTCATGTCCCTGTTCTAAGGCAGGGTTACGTCATGTCTCTGTTGTAAGGCAGGGTTACGTCATGTCTCTGTTCTAAGGCAGGGTTACGTCATGTCTCTGTTGTAAGGCAGGGTTACGTCATGTCCCTGTCTAAGGCAGGGTTACGTCATGTCCCTGTTCTAAGGCCCCTACGTCATGTCCCTGTTCTAAGGCAGGGTTACGTCATGTCTCTGTTCTAAGGCAGGGTTACGTCATGATCCTGTTGTAAGGCAGGGTTACGTCATGTCCCTGTTCTAAGGCAGGGTTACGTCATGTCCCTGTTCTAAGGCAGGGTTACGTCATGTCTCTGTTCTAAGGCAGGGTTACGTCATGTCCCTGTTCTAAGGCAGGGTTACGTCATGTCCCTGTTCAAAGGCCCCTACGTCATGTCTCTGTTCTAAGGCAGGGTTACGTCATGTCTCTGTTCTAAGGCAGGGTTATGTCATGTCTCTGTTGTAAGGCAGGGTTACGTCATGTCCCTGTTCTAAGGCAGGGTTACGTCATGTCCCTGTTCTAAGGCAGGGTTACGTCATGTTTCTGTTCTAAGGCAGGGTTACGTCATGTCTCTGTTCTAAGGCCCCGACATCATGTCCCTGTTCTAAGGCCCCTACGTCATGTCCCTGTTCTAAGGCCCCTATGTCATGACCCTGTTCTAAGGCCCCTACGTCATGGCCCTGTTCTAAGGCAGGGATACGTCATGTCTCTGTTCTAAGGCAGGGTTACATCATGTCCCTGTTCTAAGGCAGGGTTACGTCATGTCTCTGTTCTAAGGCAGGGTTATGTCATTTCTCTGTTGTAAGGCAGGGTTACGTCATGTCCCTGTTCTAAGCCAGGGTTACGTCATGTCCCTGTTCTAAGGCCCCTACGTCATGTCTCTGTTCTAAGGCAGGGTTACGTCATGTCCCTGTTCAAAGGCCCCTACGTCATGTCTCTGTTCTAAGGCAGGGTTACGTCATGTCTCTGTTCTAAGGCAGGGTTATGTCATGTCTCTGTTGTAAGGCAGGGTTACGTCATGTCCCTGTTCTAAGGCAGGGTTACGTCATGTCCCTGTTCTAAGGCCCCTACGTCATGTCCCTGTTCTAAGGCAGGGTTACGTCATGTCCCTGTTCTAAGGCAGGGTTAAGTCATGTCCCTGTTCTAAGGCAGGGTTACGTCATGTCCCTGTTCTAAGGCCCATACGTCATGTCCCTGTTCTAAGGCAGGGTTACGTCATGTCCCTGTTGTAAGGCAGGGTACGTCATGTCCCTGTTCTAAGGCAGGGTTACGTCATGTCCCTGTTCTAAGGCAGGGTTACGTCATGTCCCTGTTCTATAAGGCAGGGTTACGTCATGTCCCTGTTCTAAGGCCCCTACGTCATGTCCCTGTTCTAAGGCAGGGGTACGTCATGTCCCTGTTCTAAGGCAGGGTTACGTCATGTCCCTGTTCTAAGGCAGGGTTACGTCATGTCCCTGTTCTATAAGGCAGGGTTACGTCATGTCCCTGTTCTAAGGCAGGGTTACGTCATGTCCCTGTTCTAAGGCAGGGTTACGTCATGTCTCTGTTCTAAGGCAGGGTTACGTCATGTCTCTGTTCTAAGGCAGGGTTACGTCATGTCTCTGTTCTAAGGCAGGGTTACGTCATGTCTCTGTTCTAAGGCAGGGTTACGTCATGTCCCTGTTCTAAGGCAGGGTTACGTCATGTCTCTGTTCTAAGGCAGGGTTACGTCATGTCCCTGTTCTAAGGCAGGGTTACGTCATGTCCCTGTTCTAAGGCAGGGTTACGTCATGTCTCTGTTCTAAGGCAGGGTTACGTCATGTCTCTGTTCTAAGGCAGGGTTACGTCATGTCTCTGTTCTAAGGCAGGGTTACGTCATGTCTCTGTTCTAAGGCAGGGTTACGTCATGTCCCTGTTCTAAGGCAGGGTTACGTCATGTCCCTGTTCTAAGGCCCCTACGTCATGTCCCTGTTCTAAGGCAGGGTTACGTCATGTCTCTGTTCTAAGGCAGGGTTACGTCATGTCCTGTTCTAAGGCAGGGTTACGTCATGTCCCTGTTCTAAGGCAGGGTTACGTCATGTCCCTGTTCTAAGGCAGGGTTACGTCATGTCTCTGTTCTAAGGCAGGGTTACGTCATGTCCCTGTTCTAAGGCAGGGTTACGTCATGTCTCTGTTCTAAGGCAGGGTTACGTCATGTCCCTGTTCAAAGGCCCCTACGTCATGTCTCTGTTCTAAGGCAGGGTTACGTCATGTCTCTGTTCTAAGGCAGGGTTATGTCATGTCTCTGTTGTAAGGCAGGGTTACGTCATGTCCCTGTTCTAAGGCAGGGTTACGTCATGTCCCTGTTCTAAGGCAGGGTTACGTCATGTTCTGTTCTAAGGCAGGGTTACGTCATGTCTCTGTTCTAAGGCCCCGACATCATGTCCCTGTTCTAAGGCCCCTACGTCATGTCCCTGTTCTAAGGCCCCTATGTCATGACCCTGTTCTAAGGCCCCTACGTCATGGCCCTGTTCTAAGGCAGGGTTACGTCATGTCTCTGTTCTAAGGCAGGGTTACATCATGTCCCTGTTCTAAGGCAGGGTTACGTCATGTCTCTGTTCTAAGGCAGGGTTATGTCATTTCTCTGTTGTAAGGCAGGGTTACGTCATGTCCCTGTTCTAAGCCAGGGTTACGTCATGTCCCTGTTCTAAGGCCCCTACGTCATGTCTCTGTTCTAAGGCAGGGTTACGTCATGTCCCTGTTCAAAGGCCCCTACGTCATGTCTCTGTTCTAAGGCAGGGTTACGTCATGTCTCTGTTCTAAGGCAGGGTTATGTCATGTCTCTGTTGTAAGGCAGGGTTACGTCATGTCCCTGTTCTAAGGCAGGGTTACGTCATGTCCCTGTTCTAAGGCCCCTACGTCATGTCCCTGTTCTAAGGCAGGGTTACGTCATGTCCCTGTTCTAAGGCAGGGTTAAGTCATGTCCCTGTTCTAAGGCAGGGTTACATCATGTCCCTGTTCTAAGGCCCATACGTCATGTCCCTGTTCTAAGGCAGGGTTACGTCATGTCCCTGTTGTAAGGCAGGGTTACGTCATGTCCCTGTTCTAAGGCAGGGTTACGTCATGTCCCTGTTCTAAGGCAGGGTTACGTCATGTCCCTGTTCTAAGGCAGGGTTACGTCATGTCCCTGTTCTAAGGCCCCTACGTCATGTCCCTGTTCTAAGGCAGGGTTACGTCATGTCCCTGTTCTAAGGCAGGGTTACGTCATGTCCCTGTTCTAAGGCAGGGTTACGTCATGTCCCTGTTCTAAGGCAGGGTTACGTCATGTCCCTGTTCTAAGGCAGGGTTACGTCATGTCCCTGTTCTAAGGCAGGGTTACGTCATGTCTCTGTTCTAAGGCAGGGTTACGTCATGTCTCTGTTGTAAGGCAGGGTTACGTCATGTCTCTGTTTAAGGCAGGGTTACGTCATGTCTCTGTTCTAAGGCAGGGTTACGTCATGTCCCTGTTCTAAGGCAGGGTTACGTCATGTGTCTGTTGTAAGGCAGGGTTACGTCATGTCCCTGTTCTAAGGCAGGGTTACGTCATGTCCCTGTTCTAAGGCAGGGTTACGTCATGTCTCTGTTCTAAGGCAGGGTTACGTCATGTCTCTGTTCTAAGGCAGGGTTACGTCATGTCTCTGTTCTAAGGCAGGGTTATGTCATGTCTCTGTTGTAAGGCAGGGTTACGTCATGTCCCTGTCGTAAGGCAGGGTTACGTCATGTCCCTGTTCTAAGGCCCCTACGTCATGTCCCTGTTCTAAGGCAGGGTTACGTCATGTCTCTGTTCTAAGGCAGGGTTACGTCATGTCCTGTTCTAAGGCAGGGTTACGTCATGTCCCTGTTCTAAGGCAGGGTTACGTCATGTCCCTGTTCTAAGGCAGGGTTACGTCATGTCTCTGTTCTAAGGCAGGGTTACGTCATGTCCCTGTTCTAAGGCAGGGTTACGTCATGTCTCTGTTCTAAGGCAGGGTTACGTCATGTCCCTGTTCTAAGGCCCTACGTCATGTCTCTGTTCTAAGGCAGGGTTACGTCATGTCTCTGTTCTAAGGCAGGGTTACGTCATGTCTCTGTTCTAAGGCAGGGTTACGTCATGTCCCTGTTCTAAGGCAGGGTTACGTCATGTCTCTGTTCTAAGGCAGGGTTACGTCATGTCTCTGTTCTAAGGCCCCGACATCATGTCCCTGTTCTAAGGCCCCTACGTCATGTCCCTGTTCTAAGGCAGGGTTACGTCATGTCCCTGTTCTAAGGCCCCTACGTCATGTCCCTGTTCTAAGGCAGGGTTACGTCATGTCCCTGTTCTAAGGCAGGGTTACGTCATGTCCCTGTTCTAAGGCAGGGTTACGTCATGTCCCTGTTCTAAGGCCCATACGTCATGTCCCTGTTCTAAGGCAGGGTTACGTCATGTCCCTGTTCTAAGGCAGGGTTACGTCATGTCCCTGTTCTAAGGCAGGGTTACGTCATGTCCCTGTTCTAAGGCAGGGTTACGTCATGTCCCTGTTCTAAGGCAGGGTTACGTCATGTCCCTGTTCTAAGGCCCCTACGTCATGTCCCTGTTCTAAGGCAGGGTTACGTCATGTCCCTGTTCTAAGGCAGGGTTACGTCATGTCCCTGTTCTAAGGCAGGGTTACGTCATGTCCCTGTTCTAAGGCAGGGTTACGTCATGTCCCTGTTCTAAGGCCCCTACGTCATGTCCCTGTTCTAAGGCAGGGTTACGTCATGTCTCTGTTCTAAGGCAGGGTTACGTCATGTCTCTGTTCTAAGGCAGGGTTACGTCATGTCTCTGTTCTAAGGCAGGGTTACGTCATGTCTCTGTTCTAAGGCAGGGTTACGTCATGTCTCTGTTCTAAGGCAGGGTTACGTCATGTCCCTGTTCTAAGGCAGGGTTACGTCATGTCCCTGTTCTAAGGCCCTACGTCATGTCCCTGTTCTAAGGCAGGGTTACGTCATGTCTCTGTTCTAAGGCAGGGTTACGTCATGTCTCTGTTCTAAGGCAGGGTTACATCATGTCCCTGTTCTAAGGCCAATACGTCATGTCCCTGTTCTAAGGCAGGGTTACGTCATGTCCCTGTTGTAAGGCAGGGTTACGTCATGTCTCTGTTCTAAGGCAGGGTTACGTCATGTCTCTGTTCTAAGGCAGGGTTACGTCATGTCTCTGTTCTAAGGCAGGGTTACGTCATGTCCCTGTCTAAGGCAGGGTTACGTCATGTCCCTGTTCTAAGGCCCCTACGTCATGTCCCTGTTCTAAGGCAGGGTTACGTCATGTCTCTGTTCTAAGGCAGGGTTACGTCATGTCTCTGTTCTAAGGCAGGGTTACGTCATGTCTCTGTTCTAAGGCAGGGTTACGTCATGTCCCTGTTCTAAGGCAGGGTTACGTCATGTCCCTGTTCTAAGGCAGGGTTACGTCATGTCCCTGTTCTAAGGCAGGGTTACGTCATGTCCCTGTTCTAAGGCAGGGTTACGTCATGTCTCTGTTCTAAGGCAGGGTTACGTCATGTCCCTGTTCTAAGGCAGGGTTACGTCATGTCCCTGTTCTAAGGCAGGGTTACGTCATGTCTCTGTTCTAAGGCAGGGTTACGTCATGTCTCTGTTCTAAGGCAGGGTTACGTCATGTCTCTGTTCTAAGGCAGGGTTACGTCATGTCTCTGTTCTAAGGCAGGGTTACGTCATGTCCCTGTTCTAAGGCAGGGTTACGTCATGTCTCTGTTCTAAGGCAGGGTTACGTCATGTCCCTGTTCTAAGGCAGGGTTACGTCATGTCCCTGTTCTAAGGCAGGGTTACGTCATGTCTCTGTTCTAAGGCAGGGTTACGTCATGTCTCTGTTCTAAGGCAGGGTTACGTCATGTCTCTGTTCTAAGGCAGGGTTACGTCATGTCTCTGTTCTAAGGCAGGGTTACGTCATGTCCCTGTTCTAAGGCAGGGTTACGTCATGTCCCTGTTCTAAGGCCCCTACGTCATGTCCCTGTTCTAAGGCAGGGTTACGTCATGTCTCTGTTCTAAGGCAGGGTTACGTCATGTTCCTGTTGTAAGGCAGGGTTACGTCATGTCCCTGTTCTAAGGCAGGGTTACGTCATGTCTCTGTTCTAAGGCAGGGTTACGTCATGTCTCTGTTCTAAGGCCCCTTACGTCATGTCCCTGTTCTAAGGCCCCTACGTCATGTCCCTGTTCTAAGGCCCCTACGTCATGTCCCTGTTCTAAGGCCCCTACGTCATGTCCCTGTTCTAAGGCAGGGTTACGTCATGTCTCTGTTCTAAGGCAGGGTTACGTCATGTCCCTGTTCTAAGGCAGGGTTACGTCATGTCCCTGTTCTAAGGCAGGGTTACGTCATGTCTCTGTTCTAAGGCAGGGTTATGTCATGTCTCTGTTGTAAGGCAGGGTTACGTCATGTCCTGTTCTAAGCAGGGTTACGTCATGTCTCTGTTCTAAGGCAGGGTTACGTCATGTCTCTGTTGTAAGGCAGGGTTACGTCATGTCTCTGTTCTAAGGCCCCTACGTCATGTCCCTGTTCTAAGGCTCCTACGTCATGTCCCTGTTCTAAGGTCCCTACGTCATGTCCTGTTCTAAGGCCCCTACGTCATGTCCCTGTTCTAAGGCAGGGTTACGTCATGTCCCTGTTCTAAGGCAGGGTTACATCATGTCCCTGTTCTAAGGCAGGGTTACGTCATGTCTCTGTTCTAAGGCAGGGTTACGTCATGTCTCTGTTCTAAGGCAGGGTTACGTCATGTCCCTGTTCTAAGGCAGGGTTACGTCATGTCCCTGTTCTAAGGCCCTACGTCATGTCCCTGTTCTAAGGCAGGGTTACGTCATGTCCTGTTCTAAGGCAGGGTTACGTCATGTCTCTGTTCTAAGGCAGGGTTACGTCATGTCCCTGTTCTAAGGCAGGGTTACGTCATGTCGCTGTTCTATAAGGCAGGGTTACGTCATGTCTCTGTTGTAAGGCAGGGTTACGTCATGTCCCTGTTCTAAGGCAGGGTTACGTCATGTCCCTGTTCTAAAGCAGGGTTACGTCATGTCCTGTTCTATAAGGCAGGGTTACGTCATGTCCCTGTTCTAAGGCAGGGTTACGTCATGTCCCTGTTCTAAGGCAGGGTTACGTCATGTCTCTGTTCTAAGGCAGGGTTACGTCATGTCTCTGTTCTAAGGCAGGGTTACATCATGTTCCTGTTCTAAGGCAGGGTTACATCATGTCCAGGTTCTATAAGGCAGGGTTACATCATTCCCTGTTCTAAGGCAGGGTTACGTCATGCCCAGGTTCTATAACGCAGGGTTACGTCATGTCCCTGTTCTAAGGCAGGGTTACGTCATGCCCAGGTTCTATAAGGCAGGTTACGTCATGTCCCTGTTCTAAGGCAGGGTTACGTCATGTCCTGTTCTAAGGCAGGGTTACATCATGTCCCTGTTCTAAGGCAGGGTTACGTCATGTCTCTGTTCTAAGGCAGGGTACGTCATGTCTCTGTTCTATAAGGCAGGGTTACGTCATGTCTCTGTTCTAAGGCCCCTACGTCATGTCCCTGTTCTAAGGCCCCTACGTCATGTCCCTGTTCTAAGGCCCCTACGTCATGTCCCTGTTCTAAGGCAGGGTTACGTCATGTCTCTGTTCTAAGGCAGGGTTACGTCATGTCCCTGTTCTAAGGCAGGGTTACGTCATGTCTCTGTTCTAAGGCAGGGTTACGTCATGTCTGTTCTAAGGCAGGGTTATGTCATGTCTCTGTTCTAAGGCCCCTACGTCATGTCCCTGTTCTAAGGCCCCTACGTCATGTCCCTGTTCTAAGGCCCCTACGTCATGTCCCTGTTCTAAGGCAGGGTTACGTCATGTCTCTGTTCTAAGGCAGGGTTACGTCATGTCTCTGTTCTAAGGCAGGGTTACGTCATGTCTCTGTTCTAAGGCAGGGTTACGTCATGTCTCTGTTCTAAGGCAGGGTTACGTCATGTCCCTGTTCTAAGGCAGGGTTACGTCATGTCCCTGTTCTAAGGCAGGGTTACGTCATGTCCCTGTTCTAAGGCAGGGTTACGTCATGTCCCTGTTCTAAGGCAGGGTTACATCATGTCCCTGTTCTAAGGCAGGGTTACATCATGTCTCTGTTCTAAGGCAGGGTTACGTCATGTCTGTTCTAAGGCAGGGTTACGTCATGTCCCTGTTCTAAGGCAGGGTTACGTCATGTCCCTGTTCTAAGGCAGGGTTACGTCATGTCTCTGTTGTAAGGCAGGGGTACGTCATGTCTCTGTTTTAAGGCAGGGTTACGTCATGTCTCTGTTGTAAGGCAGGGTTACGTCATGTCCCTGTTCTAAGGCAGGGTTACGTCATGTGTCTGTTCTAAGGCAGGGTTACGTCATGTCCCTGTTCTAAGGCAGGGTTACGTCATGTCCCTGTTCTAAGGCAGGGTTACGTCATGTCTCTGTTCTAAGGCAGGGTTACGTCATGTCTCTGTTCTAAGGCAGGGTTACGTCATGTCTCTGTTCTAAGGCAGGGGTTGTCATGTCTCTGTTGTAAGGCAGGGTTACGTCATGTCCCTGTTCTAAGGCAGGGTTACGTCATGTCCTGTTCTAAGGCCCTACGTCATGTCCCTGTTCTAAGGCAGGGGTTACGTCATGTCTCTGTTCTAAGGCAGGGTTACGTCATGTTCCTGTTGTAAGGCAGGGTTACGTCATGTCCCTGTTCTAAGGCAGGGTTACGTCATGTCCCTGTTCTAAGGCAGGGTTACGTCATGTCTCTGTTCTAAGGCAGGGTTACGTCATGTCTCTGTTCTAAGGCGGGTTCGTCATGTCCCTGTTCTAAGGCCGTTACGTCATGTCCCTGTTCTAAGGCCCTACGTCATGTCCCTGTTCTAAGGCCTTACGTCATGTCCCTGTTCTAGGCAGGGTTACGTCATGTCTCTGTTCTAAGGCAGGGTTACATCATGTCCCTGTTCTAAGGCAGGGTTACGTCATGTCCCTGTTCTAAGGCAGGGTTACGTCATGTCTTGTTCTAAGGCAGGGTTATGTCATGTCTCTGTTCTAAGGCAGGGTTACGTCATGTCCCTGTTCTAAGCAGGGTTACGTCATGTCTCTGTTCTAAGGCAGGGTTACGTCATGTCTCTGTTGTAAGGCAGGGTTACGTCATGTCTCTGTTCTAAGGCCCTACGTCATGTCCCTGTTCTAAGGCTCCTACGTCATGTCCCTGTTCTAAGGTCCTACGTCATGACCCTGTTCTAAGGCCCCTACGTCATGTCCCTGTTCTAAGGCAGGGTTACGTCATGTCTCTGTTCTAAGGCAGGGTTACGTCATGTCCCTGTTCTAAGGCAGGGTTACGTCATGTCCCTGTTCTAAGGCAGGGTTACGTCATGTCTCTGTTCTAAGGCAGGGTTATGTCATGTCTCTGTTGTAAGGCAGGGTTACGTCATGTCCTGTTCTAAGCCAGGGTTACGTCATGTCCCTGTTCTAAGGCCCCTACGTCATGTCCCTGTTTAAGGCAGGGTTACGTCATGTCTCTGTTCTAAGGCAGGGTTATGTCATGTCTCTGTTGTAAGGCAGGGTTACGTCATGTCCCTGTTCTAAGGCAGGGTTACGTCATGTCCCTGTTCTAAGGCAGGGTTACGTCATGTCTCTGTTGTAAGGCAGGGTTACGTCATGTCCCTGTTCTAAAGCAGGGTTACGTCATGTCCCTGTTCTAAGGCAGGGTTAAGTCATGTCCCTGTTCTAAGGCAGGGTTACATCATGTCCCTGTTCTAAGGCAGGGTTACGTCATGTCTCTGTTCTAAGGCAGGGTTACGTCATGTCTCTGTTCTAAGGCAGGGTTACATCATGTTCCTGTTCTAGGCAGGGTTACATCATGTCCAGGTTCTATAAGGCAGGGTTACATCATTCCCTGTTCTAAGGCAGGGTTACGTCATGTCCAGGTTCTATAACGCAGGGTTACGTCATGTCCCTGTTCTAATGCAGGGGTTACGTCATGTCCAGGTTCTATAAGGCAGGATTACCTCATGTCCCTGTTCTAATGCAGGGTTTACGTCATGTCCAGGTTCTAAGGCAGGGTTACATCATGTCCCTGTTCTAAGGCAGGGTTACGTCATGTCTCTGTTCTAAGGCAGGGTTAAGTCATGTCTCTGTTCTATAAGGCAGGGTTACGTCATGTCTCTGTTCTAAGGCCCCTACGTCATGTCCCTGTTCTAAGGCCCCTACGTCATGTCCCTGTTCTAAGGCCCCTACGTCATGACCCTGTTCTAAGGCAGGGTTACGTCATGTCTCTGTTCTAAGGCAGGGTTACATCATGTCCCTGTTCTAAGGCAGGGTTACATCATGTCCCTGTTCTAAGGCAGGGTTACGTCATGTCCCTGTTCTTAGGCAGGGTTACGTCATGTCCCTGTTCTAAGGCAGGGTTACGTCATGTCCCTGTTCTAAGGCAGGGTTATGTCATGTCTCTGTTGTAAGGCAGGGTTACGTCATGTCCCTGTTCTAAGGCAGGGTTACGTCATGTCCCTGTTCTAAGGCCCCTACGTCATGTCCCTGTTCTAAGGCAGGGTTACGTCATGTCTCTGTTGTAAGGCAGGGTTACGTCATGTCCCTGTTCTAAGGCAGGGTTACGTCATGTCCCTGTTCTAAGGCCCCTACGTCATGTCCTGTTCTAAGGCAGGGTTACGTCATGTCCCTGTTCTATAAGGCAGGGTTACGTCATGTGTCTGTTGTAAGGCAGGGTTACGTCATGTCCCTGTTCTAAGGCAGGGTTACGTCATGTCCTGTTCTAAGGCCCCTACGTCATGTCTCTGTTCTAAGGCAGGGTTACGTCATGTCCTCTGTTCTAAGGCAGGGTTACGTCATGTCTCTGTTCTAAGGCAGGGTTAAGTCATGTCTCTGTTCTAAGGCAGGGTTACGTCATGTCTCTGTTCTAAGGCAGGGTTACGTCATGTCTGTTCTAAGGCAGGGTTACGTCATGTCTCTGTTCTAAGGCAGGGTTACGTCATGTCCCTGTTCTAAAGGGGTTACGTCATGTCCTGTTCTAAGGCAGGGTTACGTCATGTCCCTGTTCTAAGGCAGGGTTACGTCATGTCCCTGTTCTAAGGCAGGGTTACGTCATGTCTCTGTTCTAAGGCAGGGTTACGTCATGTCTCTGTTCTAAGGCAGGGTTACGTCATGTCTCTGTTCTAAGGCAGGGTTACGTCATGTCCTGTTCTAAGGCAGGGTTACGTCATGTCCCTGTTCTAAGGCCCTACGTCATGTCCTGTTCTAAGGCCCCTACGTCATGTCCCTGTTCTAAGGCAGGGTTACGTCATGTCTCTGTTCTAAGGCAGGGTTACGTCATGTCTCTGTTCTAAGGCAGGGTTACGTCATGTCTTGTTCTAAGGCAGGGTTACGTCATGTCTCTGTTCTAAGGCAGGGTTACGTCATGTCCTGTTCTAAGGCCTACGTCATGTCCCTGTTCTAAGGCCCCTACGTCATGTCCCTGTTCTAAGGCAGGGTTACGTCATGTCTCTGTTCTAAGGCAGGTTTACATCATGTCCCTGTTCTAAGGCAGGGTTACATTCATGTCCATGTTCTAAGGCAGGGTTACGTCATGTCTCTGTTCTAAGGCAGGGGTATGTGATGTCTCTGTT